>NC_133622.1:176543211-176843211 GCF_048593235.1 Sminthopsis crassicaudata
TTTAAAATTATTGACATTTTTAACCTTTGCAACCATTCCTAAGCAAAGTATTAGTTAATACCAGCTGTAGGAAAAAAAAAAAAGAGTTATAAGAAGAGGATCAGAGGTATTAAAAGAAAGACTCAGTGGAATGGAGAGAGGAATCAATGGCTGAGTCGGTTTCAGCCCTGCTGTCTATTTCACCATGGGCATGGCGCCATATCAGATCGCTTTTCACTTGCAACTTGCCAGAAGAAATTAGCAATAACAATTCCTGGCTCGCGATCGATGGCTGACTTCCCTTCACCGATGCTCTGTGAGGGCAGCAGAGGGCGGCAAATGCACCGTTTATCGAGAGGGAAGGGATTTCATCACCGCCAGGGGAGAATCGTATTTCCTTAGGACCACGAGTCGTTTTCCATTTTAAACCTAGATTATAGGAAAAGCGTTTTTTTCTCCTTCCTTCCTTCCTTCCTTCCTTCCTTCCTTCCTTCCTTCCTTCCTTCCTTCCTTCCTTCCTTCCTTCCTTCCTTCCTTCCTTCCTTCCTTCCTTCCTTCCTTCCTTCCTTCCTTCCTTGCTTCCTTCCTTCCTTCCTTCCTTCCTTCTTTGCTTCCTTCCTTCCTTCCTTCCTTTCTTCCCTCCTTCCTTCCTTCCTTCCTTCCTTCCTTCCTTCCTTCCTTCCTTCCTTCCTTCCTTCCTTCCTTCCTTCCTTCCTTCCTTCCTTCCTTCCTTCCTTCCTTCCTTCCTTCCTTCCTTCCTTCCTTCCTTCTTTCCTTCCTTCCTTCCTTCCTTCCTTTCTTTCTTTCTTTTCTTCCTTATTTCTTTCCTTCTTTCTTTTCTTCCTTCTTTCTCTCTTTCTCCCTTTCTCTCTCTTTCTTTCTTTCTCTCTCTCTCTTTCTTTCTTTCCTTCTTTCTCTTTCTTTCTCCCTTTCTCTCTCTCTTTCTTTCTTTCCTTCTTTCCTTCTTTCTCTTTCTTTCTCCCTTTCTCTCTCTTTCTTTCTTTCTCTCTTTCTTTCTTTCTTTCGGAGGGGGGGGTGGAGAACACAGTAGAAAATCAAGTTCAGATGCAGTCCCAAGAGTCCATCCTGAACTTTTACCAAGTGCAGCACAAGTCCTGGACAAAGCCTGTTGGGTACTGTGAATTTGGATTTGTCAGAAAGAAGCATGTTACATGGGACCGACCATTGCTGGAGATCATTAGTAATTACCTTCTAGCACTGGGAGACAGTAAATAAAGGCATCACGCCAGAAACACATTCCTGTGTTTATATGAGAATAGAACCAGAACTTGGCTGGGGAAGTGGGGGAGAGAGACAGAGAGAGAGAGAAAGAGAGACAGAGAGAGAGAGAGAAAGAGAGACAGAGACAGAAAGAGAGAGACAGAGACAGAAAGAGAGAGAGAGAGAGAGAGAGAGAGAGAGAGAGAGAGAGAGAGAGAGAGAGAGAGAGAGATGAGGTAACTGAAGACTAGGGAAGTTAGAACAATAGCATCATTGGATATAGACTTAGAAAGAATTTATCTGCCAGAAATTATTAATGAACTTCTTGTTTCTCTCTTTCTTTTTAAATATTCCAGTAACTTCAAAACTAACTAGTTTTTTGTTTGTTTGTTTGTTTGTTTTTATGTTTGTAATCCTGACACCTTCCTCCAGTTAATCAATGCCCTTCCTAAGATTCCAGTAGGTAAGTCTAAGCTCAGCTAGTCTATTAAGAGTGCTCAAAATAAGTCTGAGCTACTTTTCTTTTTAAAAATAGGATTTTCAATACTATCTTAAATGTGAGACCTCCTTGAATGGGGGAATAGTACACATAGGAGAATCATGCATTAAAAAAGTCTTAATATTGCATATGTTTAACCTGTATCAGCCTGTTTGCTATCTTGTGGAGGGGACAGGGAGAAAAAAAAGGAGAAAAATTTGGAACAATTTTTTTTCTTTGCAAAGACAAATGTTGAAAACTATCTTTGCATGTATTTGGAAAAATAAAATACTATAAAAATTAAAATGTCTTAATTTCTCTTCCTAGTAGGAAGCTGTGATGTTTGCCATTTTTACAGAAAGACTTTCATGAAGAAATCAAGGCAATAGTATTGTTGCTCCCTACAAACCCTCTCTGTCTCTTCTCTCTTCTCCTCCCTTCTCCCAATGGGGTCCATACCACCAAATAAGGTTAAGGCCCCTTCTTTTTTCTTCCCCATTTCCTCTTCTCTTTTCTCTGTTTTCACTCTCCCCTTTTCTCTCCCTTCTCCTTTTTTCTTTTTCCTCTTTCTCCTTTTCTCTCCCTCCTCTCCCTTTCTGTCCTTTCTGTCTCCTCTTTCTTTCTTTCTTTCCCTCCGTCCCTCTTCTCTCCTCCCTCCTTCCCCATAGAAACTGACATATTCATTCCCTTTTTCTTTTTTCCTCTTGTTGCTTCAGAATTACTTTGTAATTCAGAAATTACTATGACATTTCCAAGAATTTGGAGGAAACTGGAAACAGCTTCAAAGTCTATCTTTGATAGAAACTTGACCTGCCTCCCCCTTCCCTATTCTTAGTATCATAGATTTAGAGTTGGAAGGGATCTCAGAGACCACTCTGTTCAATCCCCAAATCTTACAGATGAGGAAATTGAGGCAAAGAGCAACTAAGCAAATTATCTGGATTAATACAGATAGCAGAAATCTTACATGAGTCAAATTCAGGCCTTTCTGACTCCAAGCCCAATGCTCTATCCATTATCATTTGCCTTCCCAAACTTATCAACCAAAATCACATTTTTTTCCCAAACAACTGGGGTAGATGTTGGGAGATGGCACAATCAGTGATAGCCCCTAGAAAGGCGGGTCACATCTGATTCAGATGGAATATCATACTTCACAATCCTATAAACTAAGGCAAAGTATTTATTGCAGCCTCACTGGAGGGTAAATTGGTACAGAAAGAAGGAAGGAAACAAATCTTTGTTAAGCATATACAATGTGCCAGATACTTTATAAATATTATCTCACTATATTTTCATAACAACCCTCGCTATTATTTATCCCCACTTTACAGTTGAGGAAACTGAGTCAGAAAAAGTTAAGGGACTTGCCAGGATTACACAGCTAATGTTTTAGGTAGCATTTAAATGAAGGGTTTCTTTATTCCAGATCCAGATCTCTATCCACTACATCACCTGGCTACTTAGAGAAAAGAGCATTTCTGGGAGTTCAGAGTCAGAGAGAATGACCCTGAAACTTTAAACCTTGTTTTTTAGGGAAAATGACTTGCAGATCCATAAGTAACATTTTCCTGATCCAGCTGTGCTTGCTGGATGTGAAAAAGAGCTCAGCAAGCCTCCGGCCAGGCTCCTCTAGCTTTTATTTTCTCTGCCTGGTTTCCATAGCCAGTTTGTTTTGTCCACAGTGTAGAGGCTTTCAGCAGTCAAAGGCCAAGCTGAAATGCCACAGTGATCTTTCCCAATGCCAAACAAGGAAATGCTTCACTGGTCTTTAGAGACAAATCTCCCCAATCCCTAGCTCCTCTTACTGGATGTCCACACATAGTTGGGATTTCCTGAGTGGTTTCATTGTCCTGCAGTCCCTGGTTACTTAGGGAGAACTTTTATTTAGGAGGTGTTACCTACCTAAAAATAAAGGCTCAGGGATGAGCCCAATTTCTTAAAAGCCACAGAAGCAGGCCATGTTGGAAGCATGAAATCCTGTTCATTAAACACAGAAGGGCTTAAACCTAAAGCTGGGAAGAGAATTCAAAGGCCAGTTAATCAAATGTACCTGGAGAAGAATGCCCTCTTTACCCAGCAGTTCTATAGCCTATGTTTGTAGACCTCTAAGGATGAGCAGCCCACCCCCTTCCAAGGCAGCCCTTTCCATTCTAGATAGGTAAGCTAGCTAAGGTGTTGTTCCCCATATAGATGAGCCTAAATAATAATACCTATGTTTGTATTATGCCACAAACCAAAATCTATAGCAAAGGTTCTCAACCCAGGGTCCATGGGCCCTCAAAAGCACAGTGAGTAGAACTGATGGTATTGATGACTTGAAAGGGACAGAAATAGAAATCATTATTTTTCACTACGCCCAAACAATGTTACATTTGCTTCAGCTATAAAAATAGGCACCAAAACATGTTTCCACGCTGGAGCCAATAGACAGCCAAAGGGGTCCAAGATATACAAAAAGTAATAAGCCTCCGGTCTAAGTAGTGAAAGTATGCTGGATCTGGAATCAGAAGAAGTGGGTAGAAAAACTTGCTTTGATTAGGATTATCTATTAAAGAAGATTCTGAATATCCTTCCCCCATATGACATCCTCTGTTCTAAATGTCCCCCCAGTTCTGACATCCCCTGTTCTCAGGTCCCTCCCTTAGAACATTCCTTGGTCTAAGATGCCTCTAGTTCTAGAGTTTTGATCCTAGGATATTTAGAAATGTCTTGAGTGAGTTATCAACCATTCTGGCTCTAATCTCAACAGCGCTAAATCATCCTTCTTCCTAGTCACTGCCCAATTACTAAGTAAATAGATTTGAGCTACAGTGATTGAACTCTGAATTAGACCTTCATTTAAATCTTGTCTGTGCCATACACTAAGTTATATTGAGCCAGGTTTTCTCCTCTCTGAGTCTCATTTTTCTCCTCTATAAAGTGAATGGGATGTGCTGAGGGAGCTTAACAGTCTATCTTGAAATCCCTTGATATTGGATATACTGTTGTGCAGTAGTTAGTATTGAAGTAGGCTGAGGTGATTTACCCAAATTTATTGACTTACAGGAATCTCCTTGCTATTTAAGTTGTGGCCTCTGAAAGAAAACATTTTGGAAAACATGGGGGTGCATTTAGAATCCAATTGAATTTATTTCTAATGCAGGGGCATCAGGGTGAAGTGAGTGTGGGCTGCCTTTAGAATCAGGGAAACCTGACTTCAGATCTGTCTCAAATACTCATAAATTGTGTGATCATGGGCAAATCACTTAACCATCTAGTGTAATGTGTAATAATAATAATGTGTGAAGTGCTGGACCTCAAGTGAAAAAGACCTGAGTTCAAATCCAAACTAAGCACTTCCTAACTAACTTCCGTTTCTTCACTTGCAAAATCAGAATACTAATAGCAATACTTCCCAAGGGGTTTGTGAGGATCAAATGATGTGTTTGAAAAGTGATACATAAACATTAGCTATTACTACTTAGCCTCTTTGTGCCTCAATTTCCCCATCTGTAAAATTGGGATAATAATAGTACCTACTTCCTAGGGTTAATATGAGGATAAGACAAAATATTTGTAAACTACATGTTAATCACCACCATCATCATTATTAATTGACCTCTCAGTCCCCCCCAGGACAACTCCCCAAGACTTTAAGTCACAGAAGAGTTGTTGTCTTGCAGTAGTGGAAGTGATTTTTTCACTTGACATTCTCCACACTAATGAAATCACGGGTTCGGATAGCCCATCTCCCCCAATGCAGGAGAAAATTATGACAAAATCAAGACCATTACTCCATATAATTTAGCTTGGTTTTTGGTTTGTTGTTGTTGTTTTTGATAGATGCTAATTTTATGAAATTACTTATTCTTAATTTTTTTTCTTTTTAAGCAAATATTCAAAATAATTTAATCTTAGAAACATAAAGAAAGTTATCCATTTTCTGTTGCAGAAATTGAGAGTGCTATAGTACTCAAAGATGGTAATGAGAATCTGGAGTGATACATGATACATGATGGTAAAGATTGTCTCAAAAATTCTCAAAACATAGTTATTTATACATAAACACTTTTCTTATCACAACATAGATTCTAAGCTCCCTCAAATCAAAGACTGTGACCTTAGCAAACAGAATATGCTAAGTAACTAAGAGCAATATAGGGGAATTCTTTTTTTAATTAATTATAGGTTTTTATTTTCAAAATATATTCAAAGATAGTTTTCAACATTCACCCTTGTAAAACCTTGTATTCCAATTTTTTCTCCCTCTCTTCTTCCCATCCTCTCCCTAGACAGCAAGTAATCAAATATATGTTAAATGTGTGTCTTTTCTACACATATTTCCATATTTATCATGCTGCACAAGAAAAAATTAGATCAAAAAGGAAAAAGAAATGAGAAAGAAAAAGAAAAACAAGCAAACAAGAGCAAAAAGGTGAAAATACTATGTTGTGGTCCACATTCAGTCCCCACATTCCTTTCTCTGGGTGCAGATGGCTTTCTCCATCACATGACCATTGGAACTGACCTGAATCACCTCATTGTTGAAAAGAGCTACATCCATTAGAGTTAGAATTGATCATCACATAATCTTGTTACTGTGTACAATGTTCTCTTGGTTCTGTTCACTTCAGTTAGCATCAGTTCATGTAAGTCTCTCCAAGCCTTTCTGAAATCAGCCTGCTCATCATTTATTATAGAATAATAATATTCCATAACATTCATATACCATAACTTATTCAGCCATTCCTCAACTGAAAGACATCCACTCAGTTTCCATTTCCTTGTCACTACAAAAAGGGCTCCTACAAACATTTTTGTACATGTGAGTCCTTTTCCCTTTTTATGATCTCTTTGGAATATAAACCCAGTAGAGATATTGCTGGATCAAAGGATAAGTACAATTTAATTGCCCTCTGGGCATAGTTCCAAATTGCTCTTGTACAATGATTTCTATTAATGATTTTCTATGCTTGGATTGACCACATCTTTGCTATAGATATTTTATTTCTTAATGAAAAACATTCTAATTCAATTGAAAAGGAAATACAAAAAATACCCTGTCCATTTTACTCATAAGATCTTTTGGTTTTGTACACTTGCCCAGACATTTTCTTAGCATAAAGAAGGACCAGATGCTTCTTCACTTCATCTAGCCTGGCACCCCTTTGTCAAAGTGGCCACTGGCATGAAGTGATCCTTGCAAGGTCTGGCAGCAAAGAAGGTAAAGACCTTATGAGAAAAAGCGGTGTAATCTATGGAGAAAGGCAGTAGCATCTGGATTTAAAAGACCTGACATCAAATCCTGTCCATCCTTGAGATGTGACTTGGCCCTCTACTCTATGGTAAAACAAGATGGCTGAACTAGGTTCCTTCCAGAACTAAGTTTATGACTCTTGTATGAGATGGCCTCCAAAGGCCCTGCCAGCTTTTAATCCTTCTGACACCTTTCCTCAATGACCTTCCCTTGTGTTTATCTGCAGATTCCACATGTACATGATGTTCTTAAAAGGTCCCTCCCAGTGCAGTGTGAAGAGAAATGAGAGTTGCCAAAGGAGCCTGGTCATTTCTACTTTGCTCTCTTTAATTATCTCCATTCTCTTTATAGACTGATCCGCTATCTCAAACCTCCCCCCACTTCCCCCTCTCCACTCTGCATTTAAAGCAATTATGCTAAAACACACATCTGAGCATGTCACCCTACTTCTCAATAAACTCCAGTGGTTCCCTATCACTTCCTGAATCAAATATGAAATCATTTGTGGGGCTTTTAAAGCTCTTTACAATCTGCCCCAACCTCTAATCTTTCCAGGGTTCTTATACCTCCTCCTTCCCTGCCCCTCCCTATCCTCCAACCAGTCAGTCAACTAGCATTTACTAAGCACCTATTATGTGCTGGGAGAGAGGGAGGAAACACAAGAAGGCAAAAAATACTCCCCATTCTTAAGAGTTCACTCTCAAAAAAAGGGGGACAAATGCAAGGAGCTATGCATAAATTATATATATGCATATATATATAATTTATGCATACTTCCTTGTATATATACATATATATGTATATATATATATATATATATATATATATATATATATATATATATATATATATATATACATATATATGTATATATATACACTCCTCACACTTGGGACACCAATCTCCCCAAGATGTAGGATGGGACCTTCCCATATATATCTATTACACATCAGATATATTTTTTGATTTGATTTACTGAACTATTTGATATTTAGCTTCATGATTCTTTTTAGAGGTCCAGATAAATTCTACCCTCCCTGCTTATTCCAAAGCAGTTCTCTCCTAGATTTGGAAGATAAGAGTTAACTAAATCTTGGCCAATTTAAAATGAATTTTGGATTTGGACCAGATGGCCCCTAAGATCTTTTCCAGCTTTAAATCTATTAGCTTATAATCCTGCCATTTTCAAGAGGAGTAAATCCCTTGGGAATCCCTTCAGAAAGATCTCTCAGAAAGATGAATGGACTGGTCCCAGCTGTCTAGGTGACAATTGGGCTTACTCATTAGAAGTATCAAGGAAAAGTATTGCTTGGTAATTAATTAATGTAGAATAACAGGCTATTGGCCCTGAGAAAATTATTCAGATTTTCTCAAAGTTCTAAAGAAAAAAATCAAAGGAGTATGGAAAAGAGGGACTAGATAATGCAGTAGACTAGAATCAATTCTCTTCAATTAAAGAGAAGTTTTGAAGAATAGTGCTAATGATGCTGTTATTAAACTTTTGTAGCCCTTTATCCATTTCCACTTTTTAATAGCAATGAGTCATTTGAATGCTGAGATTGTAGTAGTGGTAATTGGATATTACATCTTTACTCTTCCTTCTAAGTTAGAGTTGGTTTTTACCTTTTCTCCAACAAGTTTAAGGTCTGGAGATTCAGAGACAGTTCAATCAAACATTTATTAAGCATCTGCTATATACTAAATACCATGCTAAATACTGGGGGATACAAAAAGAGGTAAAAAAATCAGATCTGCCTTTAAGGAGCTTACAATCTAATATATCAAACAAATATATACAAAGCAAGCTGTTATAGAATAAAGCAGAAATGATTAATAGAGGAAGACACTGGAATTAAAAGAGGTTGGGAAAGACTTCCTATAAATGATGGGATTTTAATTGGGACTTAAAGGAAGCCAATGAAGCAGGTGCAATTGAAGTGGGAGAGCATTCCCAGGAAAGGGGATGGATATCCAGAAAAAATGCCCAGAGCTGAGAGATGAAATGTCCCATTCATGGAATAATAGTACTTAAATTACTCAAACTACCAAGGACATTTTTCATAAAGTCATATTAAAAACTAACAATTTATTTGTTAGAACAAAAAGTCTGGAATCTTATGGGAAATAATGAAAAAAATTATAATGAATGGGGGAAAAGCATTTCTAGACCTCAAATTAAACCATAAAGCAATAATTTTCAAAACTATTTAGTTGAAAAACAGAAAAGTATATCAGGGAAACAGATTGAATAAAGAAAAATTTGAAACAATTGAAGGTAATAATCTATGTTTTATAAACTTAAGAACATAAATTACTCAAGGAAGAACTGACTATTTCATAATGGTCACTGAGAAATTGGAAAGCAATTTGGCAGAAATTGATATCACAATATGCTAAAAATGGATCTGTGATCTTAATATTGAAGGTCATCCCACAAAAAAAAATAGAAAAAAAAACAGATCAGCCATCTTTTACAGCTATGTCTTAGTAAAGAATTGTTAAGCAAATAAAAAATAAAAGTAATCACAAAAGACAAAAAACAAGCAATTTTAACTACATAAAATTGGAAAACTTTTTCATGAATAAAATCAGTAAAACTAGAATTATTATTTGGGGAAAAATCTTTGAATCAAATATCTCTGATAAGGGTTAGATATCCATTCAGGTCACATGAAAGAACTATCTCAAATATCCAACATAGTTATTACTCAAAGGATTAGATACCAAAGCATGTGAACTGACAATTCTCAGAAGAATTCCAGATTATACACAAACAAGACTGCCAAAAATCACTAATATGAAAAATGCCAATCAAAACAACTCTGAAGTTTCGTCTTTTAGCTTGCAACAAGGTGAAGATGACAAAAGAAGGGAATGGTCAATGTCAGAAGGGTTTTGAAAAGACAAATTAAGACAACTGGTGAAGTAGTGAATTGGTCGATCCGTTTTGGAAACCAATTTCAAATTATTCAAAGAAAATAATTAAAATACCCATATTCCTTGGCCCCAAATTCTTCCAGCCAATCAGTGCCTAACTCCTAAAGAAGCTAAAGATAGAAAAGACCTGTCTGCAACAGAATATTTAGAGCAGTGGCTTTTTTTATACAGTAGTAAAAAGCAGATACCTATTGATTAGGAAATAACTAAAGAAATTATCATACATGAATGTAACAATATTACTGCACTATAATAAACAATGAATATGATGAATAGAGAAAAATATGCAACAATCTGTATGAATTGATATAAAGTTGTTTTTAAAAGAACCAAAAAACAATGTGCACAATGACAGTATTGTAAATAGAAAAAAATAATCACCACAAAAATACTCTGAAACTGAATGATGAATGGCAGTAATCATTAAGGTTTATCCCCAAAAAGATGGGAGAAAATTTACTTTCCCTCTTTCATGATAGATGTTGTTCTGGGAAACTACATACAATGTCAGAACTAATTCACATGTTGGTAAGAGATATATGCCATGTAAATGGGAAGTGATCACCTTAGAGGGAAAATTAGAGCAGAATGAATGCTGTGGTAAATGGAGAGGATGGGAGAAGCCTCTTACCGAAGAGTCTTGAAGGGAGTCAGGGAAATTAAAGTAGAGTTGATGCAGTAGAGCCATGCCATGGGCAACACTGAGTGCAAACAACATGGAGGTAGGAGATGGAATATAATATGTGAGAAACAGCACATAGACCAGGAGAGCTAAAAGGTTGAATATGGAGAGGTAGGTAAATTGTAAGGAGACTGGGAAAGTAAGAAGGAGCCAGGTTGTAGAATATTTTAAATGTCAAATAGCACTTACATTTATTCCTTGAGTCAATGGAAAACTACAAGAGTTTGCTGTGGGGGGGAGAAGGAGAAGATTGTCAGAACTTCACCTAAAACAATGGCTTTGACATGGAGATCTGGAAAAATGGGACTGAAGTTCTGAAATATTAGAGGTGGATAGAGATTTGAGAGTCATCTGTATAGAAGTGACTAATCAGTGTTGTGGATGAGATAATGGAAAGGAAAAAAAGGAAAAAAGGAGAGGGCCAGAACAAAAACTATATAGTGCATGATTTGGATTCTCAGCTGTCACTTCAAATTTAATATAATCAAAATTTGAACTTTCCCCCAAATCTGCCTCCTTCCCAAACATTTATCTATTTTGATGATAGCAGTCTCCTGGACTCTAAGGATTGAAATCTCAGTCATCTCCAGGCTCTTTCCTTTCCCTCATGCTCTCACATCCTAACACTTGTTAAGTGGCAATGATCTGATCTTCTCTACATCTTGTGCGCTCATGTGCCCCTCTGTACCTCCCATTGGTACCTTAATTCTTCTCACCTAGATACTACAGTAGCCTCCTAAGTAGTCCTGATGGATCTATAATCCATCCCTTCCAATGTCGTCCACATCATCTTCCTAAACTCCTTTTCCAATCAGAGAATTCTCTATTCAAAAATTTTCATTGACTTCCTTGTGTGCCAGTCTCCTGATTCCAGCATGCAAAGCTCTCCCAGCTTGCTTTTCAAACATATCTCTTTATACTCCCTCTTCATGTACTCTACAGCTCGGGCAAAATGAACTGCCAATCTCTTCTCATTTCTGATTCTGCCCTTTCTATTTTTCATCCTGCATGGAATGGACTCCTCCCCATCTCCATCTTTCTCCAATTCTTCAATTCCCCAAGACACAATTCCAGTACTATTTCATCTTTAAAAGCTTTACTAATTCTTCCTCCCTAACCCTTCTACCTGAGTGAAAATGTCCTATATGCTAAATCAGCTCTTTAGAAAGCTGATTTTTAAATTTTTAGCATGAGCATTTATGCTTGAGTAACAACAAATGGTACAAATCAGGATTTGGTTTATTGTTATATTTATCATGTAAACTTAAGAGAGTGAGAGATAAAATGCAAATAATATAAATAAACTACTCATTCATTCATTTTCTTCATAGAGAACCAGTTGCTAAATATTCACCACTCTCCCCCTGAAGAGGCCTCTTCTCAAATGTTTCATAGTACTTTTCTTAAGCCTCTCTTCTGTCCTATCTCCCTGTCCCATGTATCATTTGTCCTTACCACCTCTCTATTAGATTGGAAAATCCTTAAGAGTAGGATTTGTGTTGCATCCCCATAGCCAGCACAGTGTCTATCAAATAATCACTATTTAATAAATGTTTGCTGGACAGGATTGGATTTTATTGTCTTTATAAACTCCTAATTCTAATCTCTCTCTCTCTCTCTTTCTCTCTCTCTCTCTCTCTCTCTCTCTCTCTCTCTCTCTCTCTCTCTCTCTCTCTCTCTCTCACACACACACACACACACACACACACACACACACACACTCCCCCAAATAGTTATAGCATAAAAAAACTGTGTAGATAGTGATTTTCTTTTTCCTGTCCTTTGTCCAGGCAAATTTATGTTCACTAAATTTGCTGTCTGTTATAGAATATTGGACAGTTTCAGTGACTGATACTAGAAGTAAATTTTTCTGTCATGTGATTGATTTCTAGAAGCATTGACTGGGGAGTTTGATGACATGGCTCGAATCTTGCCTCTGATACTTATTACTTACATGTGAGCTTGGGCAAGAAACAATTTCCCTGGGCCTCAGTTTCCCATCTAATAATAGGATTGGACTAGACTGTGTCCATGACACAATTGCTAATAATTCTTGGCATCAGCCAACAAATGTATCACAATATAGATATTAAAGTACATGGGTTTATTATTATTATTATTATTATTATTATGTTTGTCTACCATTATATCATTTTGACTTCCTAAAATCCCTTGTCTTGAAGGCTCCATGGAACACAATTCAAGAAACAAGATAGTAGAAATTGAGTGGTTTTGTTTTTCTTTTCACTGCATTGCTAACAAATTGAATAATAGCATCCTCAGAGAGAAAAAAAATGTGGACTGCTGACTGTTTCAAAGAGGAAGAAGAGAAGAAGGGAAAAATCAGTTTTTCTAGAAGTCCTGGGTGGGGCAGAAGAAAAGGAGAGCTCTTCTGAGGGGTAGCTATCTTGGAAATATTCTGATACTTAATGGAATATGTCTATGACTGAGCAATAGTATGAACAATTATACATTGTATGTGTGTGTGTGAGGGGAGGAATAGGGGAAAAGAGTAGCATAGAAAAGATTCTTCTCTTCCTTCCAATTGGCATCAATATCTAACTGCAATTTTCTTTTAGGTTTTTAGAGATGATCATTTTTCCTATTCCTTTTCCCTTCTCTATTATTAAGAAATAAAGAACAAGTATTTAATTGGGCAGTCTCCTGGTCTAATTGCAATCCATTCATACCTTTTCAGCCTATATAATTTTTGTCCATGTCTTCACATTAACCTTTTAGAGAAGAGTTACCCAGTATTAGGGGGACTTTCTTTTTTGACTTAATTCCAGGGAACCCTTGATGGAATGGGCTATGGCTATTCATCTCCTGACAGAGAGGTAATGAATTCAGAACATATTAAGACCGAAAAGGAAGGGAAAGAGGGGGAGAGACAGAAAGAGAAAGGGATGAGGGAGAGGGAGAAGGAGAGAGAAAAAGAGAGGGAGAGAGGGAAGAAGGAGAGAGGGAGACAGACAGAGAGACTGACAGAGACAGAGAGACAGAGATGGAGACAGACAGAGAGAGAGGAAAAGAAGGAGGGAGGGAAGGAGAGAGAAGACATATAGATATTTATATACACAAACATATATATGACAGACAGAGACAGAGAGATAGAGAGACAGAGGGAGGGAGAATTTGAGAATTTGTTTTGCTTGACTGTTCTTGTTAGAAACAAGGGTTATGTTTTTCTTGCTTTCTCAAGTGGAGGTGGGGGATGTGGATATAAAAATAAAATTTAATTTAAAAAAAACAAGATAAAATCTATGAATACTGGTCCAGCACTCAGGATGTCCATCTGTTCTCCTGGGCAGTTGCGATATGACTGGCTTACTTCCTTTCCAGGCATACATAGCCTTGATGATCTTTTTTTCTATTAATAAGAGGAAAACTTGAGAAAAAAGTTTTTTTCCTGTATTTTATGCACTTAAAGGGCTTTCTAAATGCACCTACCAGGTACCTCATTGACTTTACATATTTCCAGTTAGCCTTCTCCAAGACAAGGCAACTACTAATGAATGGCAGTTGAGGGGAGCAGCCCCACTTGTTTTCCAAAGGTCTGACCTGTCAATGGAATGCATTGAAAGGATTTTGGATAAGCTCAAATAAACCTAATTCCCAAACATGGAAACAGAATTGGGCAGTTTGGGGGAGAGGAAGGCTTTCGTTGCTCCTTATTTTGTCCGTCTCCATGGATGTTCTCGCAGTCCAAGATAAATGGACTGGCTTCTCTGTCCAAAGTGTGAGTAATGATATCAATGCCCAAAGAAGCAAGAGACTAAGAAAAATGAGAATCTAATCTGAAGAAATAAGAATGAATTAAGTATCTGATGAGTACAAAGGAAGCCTCAAAGCCAAGAAGACCCCAAATCAAATCTCCCCTTGGGTGCCAAATTCTGTGACCGTGGGTAAGTCACTTAATTTCCCCATGCTCTAGATAACTCTCTAAGACAATAAATTGAAAAAAAATATATATGTTGCCAATGGACATTGGTATAAATATCTCTGGAAGTTCCTTATGCTAATGATGAATTCTCAGGCCAATCCAATCTCTACCTTTATTTGTAAGGTCTTGCCAAGGTCAGGACTATCAGCGTTGGAGGGCTCAGCGGTATCACTGATACCAGTGAGGAAGGGAAGACATAGGGGAGGCACCCAGGTACTACAGTGGATAAAGCACTAGACTTGGAGTAAAGAAGACCCAAGTTCAAATTTAGTCTCAGATACTTACTAGCTATGTGACCCTAGACAAGTCACATAATCCATATTTGCCTCAGTTCCTTGCCTGTATAATGGGATATACTGGAGTAGGAAATGGCAAACCCCTCCTGTATCCATGTAATCACATAGAGTCACTCACAACTGAATAAGACAACAATAACAAACATATGCCTACATATATATATATATATATATAGTTCAGAAGTTTTAGTCATGTATGACTCTTTCTGACCCTCATTTGAAGTTTTCTTGATGTTGGAATGGTTTGCAATTTCCTTCTCTAGCTCATTTTACAGAGGAAAAAAATGAGGCAAACAGGGTGAAGTGAATTGCTCAGAGTCATCCACTTAGTGTCTGATACTAGATTTTAACTCCTTAGGATGAATTTTCCTGATTTCACACCCAGCGCTCTATTCATTCTGTCTCTTTCTCTGTCTCCATCTCTTTCTCTATCTTTGTGTCTGTCTCTAAGTCTGTCTTTTTCCACATGTATATATACACATATGAGCGTGTCACTTTCCCCCTTTTTTATCCCCACAGAAGTGAAGGGATCTTTCCATCCCTGTACTACTCCCAAGTTCAGAAGTTGGCTACAGCAAATGTTGGAGAAGCTAACTAGAGGGAGAGATCAGAACTACACCTGAGATCCAGGGTCTTGTGGCTGATATAAATGAAACTTCACTTATCAAAGTTTGTGCATCTCTGGCACTCTCAAGTTTACAAAGCACTTTAGTCAGGGCAAATATTCTCTTCAAAATTCCCCACCTGAGATTCAGAGAGGGGTGGTGAGATAAACTCAGAGCACACAGCTGATCAATGTCCAAGCTGGAATTTGAAAACTCGACTTCAGGGCCAATGTTCCTGCCCCTACAGCACACTGACCTTTCCTTATTGGGCCAATTATTCTAAGATAATTAATCTAAGATAATACATTTTAGAGCTGGAAAGGATTCTTTAATTTTACAAATAAAGAAACCAAGGCCCATAAATATGTGCCCAAAGTTTAAAAAAAAAATTAAAAGTCTTCTCTCCTCCTTGAAGGCTTCCCTAAAAACTCTAGTCTACATTGATCTCTTCCTTTAGTGACTAGCCCCTCCAAAAAAAAAGGACAACATTTAGAGCTAAAAACAGACCTTTTAGGCCATTTAATCCAATACCCCCATTTTAAAGTTCAGGAAACTGAGGCATAGAGGGGCTAAGGAATCTGACCAGGAATACACAGCTGTTAAGATCTGAGGTAGAGTTTGAACCCAAACCCTCCAGGCTCTAGTCTAATATTGCTGCCTCTTTAAGCCCTTACTGAATGTATCTCATGCTTTCATATATTATTCTTACTTATTTTCATAGAACCACAGACTTTCAGACCTGAAAAGGCCATTGATTCTGATTCATTTCTGCCCAAGAAGTCCCATCATGACCCATGGGCAAGAGTTCATCCATCCTGTCCCTGAAGACCTTCAAGAAAGGGAAGGACTCTATCTTGACTTTTGGATAGCTCATTTGCTAAAATATTGCTCCCAACATTCAAGATAAATCTGCTTCTCCTCAGCTTCCACCTATCATTCCTGGTTCAGTTTTCTTTCCTACGGGGATCTGGGAGTCTTCCACAATTCAACCTTTCATTTATTCATCCTCTGTGGCTAACTGGTCTTATATTTTGTCTTTCTAACAGGATTTCAAACTCCTTAAGAGCAGAACAGAGACCTGTCCTTCTGCTTTTTGTCCCACACAGATCCTAGCAAAAGACTTGGCCCCAGTTCCGTACTCTATAAATTTGAAATTTGTTCAAAGTTGGCTCAATATCCTTGGGAATAAGCATACAGTCCAGAGTCCTTGTTGCTCTGGGAGTGTTGGAGATCAACAGTGACCACCCACTATCAGTGTGCTGTAGGTAAGAAAGAATATGGAAAAGGAAAGCCAGGACTCCTATTTCATTATGAATGATTACAGTAAGAATCACCCTTCTCCCCTAAGCTTACCAAGGGAAACCATTTGAAACTTGTAGTGAGGAAATTCTTTGGAAGAGGCGGCTAATGTCCAAGTTCAATTTGGAAACACAAGTCTGACTGGCCAGGGCAGTAAAAGAAGCAGAGTCCAAGGCTTGTTCCAAAAGTGAATAATGTGCCAACCAACTTACCTCCTCTCTGCTACCCTCATATGGACAAGGAAAGCTGCTGACTGCAGACAGATTTAATGTGTTTCTTTGTTGCTTAAAGTATCACAGTCCCTAAGTAATTGTAGCTGAATCAATCAATTAATTCATATGGATTTATTAAGTATCCACTCTTGACCAGTATTCTACTAGGTACCAGGGATATATAAATACAAAAAAATGAAACAAATTTTACTCAAAAAAACTTATATTCTAGTAAGAAATACCTGTATATTTACTTTAAAAATACACTAGAAATACAAAGTGAAAATTTACATACATACAAAGTAGCTACATGTGAGGCAATTTGAGAGGGAAGATGCTAGCCATTGTAGGCTGGGACTGGATGAATCAGGAAGGACTTTAGGCAGATGGTGGTCTTGAGCAGTCTTAAAATAACAGAGGATCTCTGTGAATCAGAAGTAAAGAAGGAAAGCCTTCCATGTATGGGAATAGAAGTACAAAAGCCCCAAGATGGGAGATAGAACATCCTTCATAAGGAAAAGAGAGACAGTCAGTTGGGCTGGACCACAAAGTACAGGAGGGAGAATAATGGCTATGGAGCCTGGAAAAGGAAGTTGGGGGCCAGTTAAAAAGGGCTTTAGTATATAAACAGAGAGATTTGTTTATGGCTTATTCTATCAAGAATAGGAAACCTTTGAAATCAATCAACTAGAAAAGTCACTTGTTTGAAATGCACTTTAAAAAATGACCTTGGCAACAGCGGGCAGGAGGGACTGAGGTGATGGGAAGCCAAATAAGCATATTGCAATAATTTAGGTGAGGGGTGATAGGGATGTGTCTGAACTATAGTGGTATCTGTATCAAATTCTTTTAAATAAAATCAGGCCCTTAAGCATCAATGATTTTACTTATATTCAGTAAAACCTCATATTTCTTTATAGAATGAAGATGACCTTAGGCAGCCCAAAATTCTGCCAATTGATGTTTGGTGCAGCGGAGAGCTTGCTAGAATTTGAATTCTGCCCCTGAAGCTTTCTAGCTGTATGATAAATCATTTAACTTCATTGAATAAATTTCAGTTTTCTCATCTGTAAAATGAAATGTCAGTAAAGTTTTATAAACTTTGAAATATTGTGTGTCCATTTGAGTGACCCAGCTTTGGCTCAACTACTAAAGAAATAGCAATCTATTAAATATATAAGGATTTTTATTATTAATAATTACCTTGTCCTCTAAGGTTTGCAAAACATCTTATATCTTAAAGCATGTAATGCTCACAATAGATTATTGAAATTTGCCTAATTGGTCCTCCTGCCTTAGATCTCTTCATTGCTCTAGTCCATTTTCCATGCTGCTATCAAAGGAACTTTCTTTTAGTGCAGAGTAGATCAAGTGGCTCTTCTCACAAAACCCTGTGAAATAAATATTAGTCTTACCTTCATTTTACAGATAAGGAAACTGAGACTGAGAGAGGTTCCAGGGTCACATGGCAGGTAAGGGTCTGGGGTAGGATTTAGATTGGGCTGATCTCAAGTCTAGTACTATAGCTACAATACCCATTAGAATATGTGTGAATCAGATTTTTAAAAGGATAAACTTGAATTCACTTGGAAAACAGGGAACTGCCCCCCTTCCTGCACTCCAAATTAAGCAGAAAGAGGTTTCCCCCATCAAAAAAATTCTCTATAGATGCACTTATGGAGAGGAGAGAATTTTTGCTTTGTTGATCCTTATCCAAATATTCTTATGTGAAAAAATAGAGTGGAGGAGTTAAAGAAAAGGGTATAAACTATGCTAGCCTTGTGGTCATTTATAGAATATTGAGCTTATTCAGGTCTGATAGAGCTTTAAGAGGTCAGTAAGTGTCTAGTGGCGGAGGGGAGAGAGAGCTTGCAGTAAGAAAGAATCTTAAAGTGGAGGGCAGAGTAGGAAATAATTTTGGACCATACCTAAGGTGAACTTCCTGAGCATTGCACAAATAAGAGAAAAGCAACCAAGAGCTATGACTAATCTCTGTACCACATGTGATTTCTAAACTTGAGCCCACTCTCTCCTGGACCCAATATGTACTTGTTAAAGAATATGTTACAGACTTTTGGGTGGGGTATTTTGTATCATCAGTTCCACCTTAGTAAATATATCTTTCTAATAAGCTGATAATCATGGCAAGAGGGACAATAATAGGGGATCATGACCTATCTAGCCTAAGAAAAGACATCACTCCCTATCTCTTAGAGATACCCCAATAGCCTTGAGGGAATGCAATAGTCATCCTCTTTTGGCATGATTCATCAGTATATATTGGGAGCTGACATACATTAGGAATTTTAGGATGGAGATATGGGCAGAAAAATATTAAAATTTTATCTGTCCATACAAAGGAGCCTAAAGTTGAAAGGACACTGGATTTTGAATCTCTTCTCCCCTGCTCCATTATATAAACATAGGTTCATATAGATAGACTTGTTTATTCCCTGTCCCCCAATAGCTACAGGAATCCCTTTCTCTGTATATTTGACCAAATTTTCCCATTATCCTAGAATTTACAGATGTATCACACACACACACACACACACACACACACACACACACACACACACACACACACACACTTTATCAAATATTTCCCTATTGCTGAAAACTTAAGTGTTTTTTCCTTCTTCCAGGAAGAAGGGGATTCATTGCAAGAGAAAGAAAATAATTTCCCAGGATTCCTTATCCCATCCCACTGTGATCTTTCCCAGTTCTGAATTCATGGCACTTATTCAAGCCTCTTAATTATGTGGAGAAAGTGCTAGATTTGGAGTCAGATAACTGAGGTTGTAATCCCATTTCTCCCACATTCTAGCTTGTATGATTTCATACATATTATTAAACTTTCCTAAGTCTAAGGTTGTGGCAATTGGTCCTTTCCAGCTCCAAGGCTCTGATCTCTTATGTTATTGTCTTGCATCATCATCTAATTCTCACATTATTAATTTTAACTTTTCATGTGTAAATATCCAGTCTCCCCTCCTTAACCATTATGAATTCTTTGACAATAAATGCATTGATGAGGACTTTTTTGTAACCCTTACCAACATGTTGCTAGATATGTAGTATTCACATAATAAACATCTCTAAAATGAATAACCGAATAATACAAATTCATGTTTGTTTCAAAATTGTTGGGGTCAACATTTTAGATCTTGGTAAGACAGACTAGATTTTTAGAAAAACACCATAAGAATATTTAAGGACAAAAATAAGATTTTTTTCCCCTACCTTCCCTCTACATCTAGATTTTATGCCTTTCACAAATAAAAAGTTTTATGCCTCTCACAGCTGTTCTTCCTCTGATCTACATATGACCATGTTTCTAGCACTGGGAGAAAGGTTACCCAATCATGTTCTATTATGAATGCTTCTAGAACAGAAAGGCCCATTTGACTTGGCTCTTTGGTATGTTGGCCTAAAGAATGAGGATGCACCAAAATAAAAGGGCTTTGTACAATAACTTGTCTTCTTCATGTTCTGGGACTTCCCCACAAATACTTCTCCTTGGTTAAGAAAAGAAAGAAAACATTGACTCTTTTCATGTAAGTTGTAAAGCTTTTTTCAATAAGTCAATAGCTAGTCTTCAAAAACCCATTTTTGTTTCCAAGTTACATATGATTCTGAACATAATTCAAAATTTCTTTGATATTTTGGGGGGAAATATGAAAATAATCCCTACCCTATAGGAAAATCAGAGTTGATAGATGACATTTGCTGAGGGATCATTCTCCTTGAAGCTACTTCTTCCTCCAGGTGTTCACCCTTCAGTATTAAGGGCTCCATGTTTTTTCCATTTTTCCTTCATGGGTCTGTTTTTGTTCCTGACTGACCTTTGCCTCTAACTGGTTTAGACTCTCTGATAACTTGGACAATGAGGAGAGGGAGAGGAACTCTATCATCTTCTAAGAAAAAAAAAATCCTTTCATGATTCTGGAATCCTCAACTCCCAAATTTGAATCTTCCACAAATTAATTAGTTCCCTATTTGATTTTCTGTTTTCATATGTAACTAAAAAGTGTGACAAGGCAAGTGGGTGATAAACTCAGGAAAACCTAATTTTAAATCTGGCTTTAGATACTTATTAGGCATGTGATCCTGGGCAAGTCACTTTACCCTCTTTGCCCCAGTTTCTTCACCTGTAAAAAGAGCTGGTGAAGGAAATGGCAAACCATTCCAGAATTTTTGCTGAGAAAGTCCAAAATGAAGTCATAAAAAGTCACACATGACTGAAATGACTCAATAACAATGAAAAGTTTTATTTGACCTTTTCAACAATCACTAAATATTCTCAGTGTTGCATTTGCTACACATCGATCCTTTCCAGTTGATTAAAGGCTTTTTCTACATATCTTGATTAGATTCTAGAAAAATTCCTTGATTTCTATTGGCTGATTAGGTCAGTTCATCTGTTTCTTCCCTGATTACATTTATTTTGGAATGGAGATGGAGGCCCTCACCCTTACATTGTGATATCTTTAGTGAAAAAGAAAATGAAAGATGATTTAGGGTGAAGAGCAGTGTTTTGAACAATGAGCCTTCCCTCTCTCAACTGTCTAAAGGGAATGGAAGGGAAGGTGATTAGATCCATAGACAATTGGGAACAAAATTTTGCTTTAAGATTGTTGATAGGAATGGGTTTTTAAAACAAGTTATTATAGGAATGTAGGCAGCAAAGAATAGAACCATGAAATGAGGGTACAGACTCTAGAAATGAAGGCAGAGACCTTGGAAATGAAGGCATAGGCTCTAGAAATGAAGGTGTAGATCTGGAAATGAAGGCAACAGCCTTTGCTTCATGCCCTGAGTGGATCAAAACACCCCATTGACTGATCTTATTGGTTGAAGATATTTTGTGCCTCATGTAATGCAATTGCCCATCTAGACCTAGCCAGAGATAAAACAAAACTGGTGGAGAAATTTATCACAGGAAGTTTTCATGTCTGTAATTTAAACTTTCTGACTGATGGCAAGTAAAAATGAATGGAAGGAAGATATTCATTTAATCCGTTGGGAAGCTTTAAAAATAAAAATTTGAAGTGATATGCAACAATACATGTCTCTATATAACAATGAATAGGAATGTGAATATGTTTGATTTGTAATATTTTTGGCTACAACTATACCACCCTCTCCCTATTCCCCCCAACAAATTATTCTTTTGAGGAAATTGTTGGTGGTCAATGTAAACAAAAGAGCTGACCTAAAAGTCTTGATTAGATTCAGTTTATGGCTGCATGTGTGAGAAAGAAGAAATTATAGTCTCTTTGGACCTTGGTTAGCTCATCATTGGGATAAGGAGATTTATTCATTTAGGACATTTATCAAGGTTTTGTCACTCTTTTAGTGATAAAGATAGAGAGATTTTAAAAAACGAAAAGAAACAATTCTGTTCAAGAAGATAATTTTACACAGTTTTGCCTCATTTAAATCCATTTCTGTGCATCACTTTTGTGATGTTATTGGTCCTCTTCAAGAACAAAGGAATAATGACAACATTCTATTGAGGGAAAGAAGATGTGTGTCTAAATAAAATGAAATTTATATAAAATTATATAGAAGGACATCCAGCACCTAGGGGCATGATAATTTTAGAGATAGAAGAAATCTAACATCATCTGTTGTGGTCTCTGATGTGAGTCTTTTGCATTTAGGGGAGGGAAAGGAGGTTTGGTTAAATAAAGGCCAACCTTGAGTCAATTACTTAGTGCCCTTAGTGCTTAGTGAGATGAGGCTCTCCTTCTTTTTTGGTAAGAACTTTAAACATGAGCCAAATTCTAATGTTCCCAGATACAACCCTGGCTGGAGAGAGAGAGAGAGAGAGAGAGAGAGAGAGAGAGAGAGAGAGAGAGAGAGAGAGAGAGAGAGAGAGAGAGAGAGAGAGAGAGAGAGAGGAGTCTCAGGTACAATGCAAGCATTCAGGCTAACAATACAACCAACACAAGATGAGTTATGTAGAAGCTGACAAAAACCCAACCTTAAACTTGAGCTCAGAACCAGTTAAAGACATTCTCCTTCCCCACCCTCACCCTATGATGCCTAGACCAGAAATGAGGCTCACCTCCTTCCCCACCCTCACCCTATGATGCCTAGACCAGAAATGAGGCTCACCTCAAGGAGATAATATTTAAGGTTGTCCTTCATTCAAATAATTCTCCCTTAATCAAGAGCTGAAACACAACTGAACAATGCTTCATTCTCCAATAACTGCCATGTCCTTATGGATCTCAGATATTTAAAGCTGTGTCACAGAAGGGAAAGGGCCATTGTTTTTATTCTGCCACTACTCCTAAAAATTGCCTTGATGTATTTAAGAAAGCTATCATGAGACATATTAGCGGAAGGCAAATGATGGGTATAGATCAACATTTTCCCACTCTCCTTAGGTTTCATATAGAAAATACAGAGCACAATATCAGACCAATTTTTGAGTTTGCAGCATCTGGACGTAGTTATTTTAACACACTGACCTTTCTAGATAATAATATTTATTTGTTTAGGCAGCTGTAATAGCAGGATATTCTTTTGCCTTTCTTAGTAAACCAGAAGCTGAACCAAAAATAATTCTACCGTTTTTCTGTTCAATAATCTTCAGTGGCTCCCTATTATATGCCAAGCAAGGTTCAAGCCTCTCTAACTGACATAGCAGATTGCAATCTGCATTCTGCATCTGCAGAATTTGGCCCATAATATTTCATATTATGTTCTTTCTACTCCAGCCAAATCACTGTCCTCTACCTTGTCCCAAAGACGTTGAGGACTCTCACAAGTCCATGCCTTTGTCCATAGTGTTCTCCATAACTGGAATGCCCTCCCTTCCTTCCTCCATCCCTCTATCCATCTGCTAAATTTATTTAAATTAAAGTGATTTAAAGTCCAGCTTAGTTACATTTTTTTCCAAAAAGCCCCTGACCTTTTAGCAATTAGAATGTCAACACTATTCTTTAAAGACCTACTGTGTGCCAAGTAAGTAATAATCTTCATCTCTTGTGCCTCACAAAGCAATTTGCTTTGTTTACATATGTTAATAATAGCTAATAATTATTTATAGTGCTTTATTTGGCTTACTTCAAGACTCTAATTAAATCTTCCCTTTTGCAGGAGGCATTCCTGAGTCACTCCGCTGCTAATGCTTTCCCTTCTCAGATTACTTTCCATTTACCCTGTATGGATCTTTCTTACTAGAATTTAAACTCCTGAAAGGAAGGGATTATCTTGATTTCTGTATTTGTATCTCTACTACTTGGTATATTGGAAATATTAATAAGTTATTTTTAATTCATTCATTCATGGAGGATTCCTGAAAAAGCTTTCAAAAAGATGCCCTTCAGTTAGAGGAAAATTGATCTTGAAGAAGGGCAGATCATAATATCTGCATTTCTGAGGAAATCAATAATTCCCAAGTTTGTGAGGATGATGTCTCAACTTATAAAAGAGAAAAAAGTCTGAAAAATGCTTAAATGATATATAATGACAATCAGTCTTATTAGAAAGCTTTCTCCTTCCCAGCACCCCAAGTGTGGAAGCTGCCTTGGCAGAGGCAGTCTGAAGGAATACAATCTCTCCTATCTTCTTCCTCTCTGAGGTCTGCTAGCTTCCTCATAACCTTCCATAAAATGACTCTAAATCCTGCACACAAAGACAGGTGAGAAATCGCCTCTGCTTGAAATGCTGAAGAAGCAGAAGGATATAGAATCAGAGAGCTTGAATTCAAATCTCAGATCTGCTAACTGCTGTCTGTATTACCCTGAATAAGTCATCTGCTCTCTCTGTCTCAGTATCTTCATCCGTAAAACTACAAGGTTGGTGGGATGATAAAATAAAATCATATGGATAAAGAGCTTTGTAAGACTTAACTCAGAGATAAAATTTCTATAACACTTCACAAATATTATTTCATTTGAGCCTTATAACACTCCTTGGACATAAATGCTATTATTAATCCCACATCCATATGAGAAAACTGAGATTCTCAGATGTTAAGTGAATTGCACATAGCCATACAACTAATTAGTATCTGAAGCCAAATTTGAACTCATCTCTTCCTTACTCCAAGACCACACAATATCCATCCACTGGGCAACCAAGTTGCCATATGAAGATAAGCTATTATTGCTATTATTTTGTTACTATTATTACGCTGATCTTGGATAATTTGCTTTCTCCCCTCTCTGGACCTCAAATTCTCATTTTCAAAATAGGAAGACAAGATGATGCTGCTGAAGTCCCTTCAACTCAGTCTCCGACCTAGTGACAGTCTCATCCATTAGTGCTTGGAGTAATCAGTCAAAGCTGACCCCAGTTCTATAGAACTTTCTGTGAAACATTTCCCCCACAATGTTCATGTGAAGTTTGGAGAGTAATTATTATTTTCATTTTACAGTCAAGGAAACATAGGCATGGAGAAATGCTTAGAAATGTTTTCATCAAGAGACCATATATGCGTGACCTCCTCTCTCTTAGTGGGCACTAAGGTAGGTTTGCTCTTTCCACGCCCAGCATGTGTAATGTTCTCCATTACAAACACACACACACACACACACACACACACACACACACACACACACACTACAATGCCTGGTAATGTATTAGACACTAAATAAAGTTTTAGCTTATAGCCCTAAAAAAATGTTTATTGACTGATACACTGGTGAGCCAGAAAGTCAGTAAAGCAGGCCTTTTTTGATTAACTAAAATGTAGTTAAATATAAGAAATGAAATGTAGGATGAATACAGAAAAAAATCTACATGAACTTATGCAGAGTGAAAGAAGCAAAAGTAAGAAAACAATCTATACAATGATCGCAACGATGTAAGTGAAAAATACCACAACAAAATAGTCAGAAAGGAATGTTGCCAAATGACCAAAAACAAGCATAGTTCAGAGGAGGACAGAGGAGATCTCCTATTCTCTGCCTTGGTAGACCTGGAAGGTTGATGGCTGTGGTGTAGTACATGTAGTTTTATTTTTTTTTCAATAAATTGATCAATTATACCAATTTAATTTCTCTTCTAAAATAGCATTTGTATTGGGATAGTTCTTAGAGAGGGGAAAGGGTAGGATACTGGGGGAAATTATGATGATGTAAAAACCAAAATTTGTTTTTAAAATGTAATTAAGCACAAAATCCACGTCTATGCTGGAGAGACCAACAGAAGACAATAGTTGTCTTCATTCTGTTTTAAAACCTATTAAATCAAATATTCATAGGACTATGCTATAGACTTTGAGCTGGAAGATACTTCTCTAACCATCTAATCCAATACCACTCCATGCCTAATTTTACAAATGAAGAAATTGAAGCACAGTGAAGGTAGGTAACTTGCCCAGGATCACACAGGCACTTAAGTATCTAAGGAGGGATATTGACACATATCCTTTGTCTATCAAGAATAATATCGAGCTTTCTTCAGAGATGCCCAATGCATCCCTGTCCTTTATTTTACTCCAAGCCTATTTGAATATAATTCTATCACATTTAGTTATCTTATTTCCCAGACCACAGCTTATTAGCTGCAGGGAATTAGAAGGAAGTAGGAAGAAGTGCTGCTATGTGAATACTAGGCTATTCTAGCAAGAGGTAACAATGGTCAGTGTATCCATGAGAGTGGGGTTCCACACTATCTCAAGCATAGCAATTCTGACCTGCTGGGCATGGAGATGTACAACCCAAAGTGTCTCAATAGGCACATACTGAAATTACTAAGCAGCAACTGCCGGATGATCTTAAGAAGTCATTTAATTACCCTGGGTTTCAGTTTCCTTATCTGTAAAATGAAAAGGTTAGACTAGATAGCTACCGAGGTCCCTTTCTATATCTATGTCAATGATTCAAGCATGGAAGTCACTGCCCTTTGCCCTAACCAGACTGACACCCAGGGACTTTCAAGATTTCTCATGAGAGTAGGAAGCCTTTTAAACTTCCTCACTGCCACCTCACTACTCTTAACATTTTCCAAGTCTGGAGCTGATAGTTCAAAGACCCTGAAATAATTTCTGGTTGACTCAAATATAAATAAAACAACTCAACTTAACACACACACACACACACACACACACACACACACACACACACACACAGTGGGGTCTAAGCCCCCCGTGGAGTGACATGATGGCATCTCGTGCCTGGGTCAGGCCAGTGTCAGCTTTCCTGCCAGAGATTTCTGTGCCAAGTTTAAGATCAGCTGATGACAGTTATCTTTCCAACAGACCAAGCTCACTTTTAAAAATTCCTAAATAGGGCAAGAAGTTTGCATGGGCCATAACTACAAATATTTCAAGGCCAAAGAATATTTTTTCCCCTCTTCCAGACTGTTAAGTCAAACATACGTGTGTGTCTCAAGGACAAGAATGTAGTTTCCCTCCAAGGGGGCTAATTTTAATTCTGTCTTGTATTTCCCATAACATTTACCAGAAGGCAAGTAGGATCCTAGCACTAAACTTAGGGAAGGACCTTAGAGTCATTCTAGGGCAACCCCCTCAATTTACAGATGAGGAAACGGAGGCCCAGGAAGCATAAATAGTTTGCCCAAGGTGACCCATGAAGTGTCAAAGGCAGGATTGCATTGTGACAAAGGTAGTATTCTTTTCACTGTACCAAGGCATTCTTTGTTTAAAGCCATATTCCTAAGGAAACAATTAATACTGCTCTCACTTCCACATCCATGGAAACTAGGACTTTGAGAAATTGTTCTTAAAGGAAGAGAGGGAAGAGAAGGGAGAAAGATCAGATCATTCCATCACAGCTGGAAAGTTAAGGAAATAAAATGTCATGTTCCTTCAGAGTTAATTTCCCATATCTAGAGCTGTCTTAGACTGAAAGCCATAGTGATTTTTCAAGTGTTTAGAATAAAAAGCTCAATCACTTCAATCAAAAACACATTCTTCTAAGTTACCCCTCAAGAACAATGATAAAAGGGACTCTGTGGTCCTCATCAGAAGGTAGGAATCACTTAGTGTGCCTTGCCATAGGCATAAAGAATTACCAAATATTTATAAAGTGTTATCTTTTTGGAAACCACACACAACAATTGCAAAATGTCAGATCTGTAAGAGACCTTTGGGGACCTATATTTCCTGGAGATACAAGAAGCATGGGGAATTATTTGTTAAATAATTATATTATCCTATTGAAACATTTCCCCACCGAGGGGAGAAAAAGTGAGATGTGTAGGACAGGAGTGTACTAGTAAATTTTTAATAACTAGCTCAGGTGTGGAGGAGGGATATATACAGAACACACTTTTAAGTTGAATCTGTACTATTAATATTATCTCCATCATTTTCTTAAGTCTAGACAATCAATACAACAGTGAACCAAGCCCTGATTTATTACATTAGCTAATTTCCAGAGAAACTGCTCACCCTGAACCCTTAACAATTGGCTCTGTCCATAACCCAAATAACCAGCCTCTTGACTAATAGCTTCTCTCTCTGAATTTTGTGTTGTTCTCAGTTAGAAATAACCAGGAGGCAGAAAATAACAGGTAATTCTCTCTTTCAAAAACTGTACCAAGCATAAAACTTGGTTTTATATATACAGAATCATGTCAAATATAGTTTCCTTGATGAAAAAGTAATTTCTATTTTGTAGTTCATAAACATGCATTTTAAACTCCAGAATTTATATACATTTCTGTTGAAATCTTTCCCCTCAGTCCTGTTGCTGATTTTCTGGTCTTCAAAACGCTGCCCAGCTGCTGTCTCATCCCAGAAACTTCTCTTTGCACCCAGAAACCTGTTCATCCTGAATATCCATACACAAGGCCACTCTCCTTATATTGGAGAGTTCTGGAAAGAATCAGACTGCCTTATTTCCCTCCCAGTCCTGTTCTTGGCTCTCTAGATTTTAATTGCTCCATTCCAACTAGATACCTTCATCTTCCCATTTCAGTTCCTCTCTCATTGAAATATAAGCTCTTTGAGGCCAGACACTATCTTTGTACTTGCTCCCAATCTGATGGTCTAGTAGAGGGATAAGATGTCAACCGAGATTGTTATAATGGACAAACTGACATGATTATTGAATTAATTTGGGTCCAGAACTATAATATCTTTACTGTAAGGAACTTCTGGTGAGGAAACTTCCTCTATCAATCTGGATTAATGCTAGCTTTTAAATAGCACTTCAAAGCCTGCAAAGCAGTTTACAAATATGATCTCATTTTATCATAACAATCCTGAAAGGTAGATTCCATTATTATCTCCATTTTATAAATTAAGAAACTGAGGCAGAGAGAGGTTATAACTTACACAGGGTCATATAACTAGTAAGGGTCAGAGGCCAGATTTGAATATAGATCTCCCTAACTCTAGGTCCTGTACTCTAACCCCTGGACCACTTAAATGCCTGGAAATATTAGAGTAGTAGAAAAGGGAAAATGAAAGTTCAAAGGGGAAAACATCAAGAAGGCTTTTTGGAGGCAGAAACATGCAGATTATAAAGTACTGGTAGGAATAAACCAAGAAAAAGGAAGAGCATTCTGAGTTTAAAGGAGCAACCCAAAATGGGCTAGGGTGGGGCAGGAAGAGTGCAAAGAGTTTTCAAAGAGGAGAGAGGACTGAAGTTTGTTGAGGTCTCAGAGGCCTTAGAGTACAGTGTGTGAAATAAGCTGAAAGAGCTGGGCAGGGAAGACAAGGGTGGGAAGAACTGGGGATGGGAGTTAAGTGATCAGGTTACATACCAGGAATAAGAATTTGGACTTGATTGAGTAAATAGTCAGAACCACTTCATGCTTTAGAGGGAAAGAAACACATGACAAGAGGCTGTAGCAGGAAGGATGGAGAAGAATAGATGAAAAGTGCCATTGGTGAATCCAGGGGATAGATATAACAGTGGGTGAGTGGGTAGCAATGAAAGCTTATCATTGGACATGGACAGTGGGTACAAGAGGACCACCATTCCAATTTGAAGGAGAAGGAATGAAGTGAGATGAGCTAGCATAGACAACCCAGGATAACCCAGGACTTCCTTAATTCAATTCAATAAGTATTTATTATATTCAACTATCCAAGTACTGTGCAGGGCACTGGAGACTCAGAGACAAAGACTGAACTAGTTGCTGCTCTCAAGGAACATCCTATCTAACTTCAGGCCACAAGTTCTGGGTAATCCAAAGGACAACTGTCATTCATATAACACTCTAGGATTCACGTCTCAAGTCACATGATCCCATTAATCCTTACAAGGACCTAGGAGACAAGAGTTGCAAATATTATTATAATATTATTATACACATACCCAGATAGATAAACTGAGGTTTACAAAGAATATGACTTGCTACACTACTGTGAAGTAGCAGAGCCCAAGTCCGCTGACTCCAGGGGACTCAGCCAGAAATTACAGTTACCAGAAAGCATCTTGATCTGGGCAAGACTGAACTAGTTTAATAAACACTCACATTTCTGACAAGCAGAACTAAGATCAAAGCATCTTGGGAGCCAAGTCTTTGTACCCATTTCCCAATGACACGTCACCTTATGCTGAGTGAAATTGATGAAGTGTTAAAACTGTCTCATGCAATAACAATCTTCTTTTTTTGTAAACCCAACTTAAATCAAAATGGTGAGTTCACAGTGTGAATTCACTCATTATCTTCAGTTACTTCTACAATGGTGAATTGAGATGAGATGTGTGATATGTTTAACAGTGGTTTTATACTTTAGACACATCACTGGTTATAAGAATGATGATTGTATTAATGAAAGTAATAACAACAACTGGATAACAGAAATTTGAGGAATGGAAGGATCCTGACAGATTATGTGGTACATGTTCCTCTTTCTGAATCTATGGATTTGTGGTAGGCTCACTGCTTACCAGGTTTTCTTTCCCACCTACTCCCTCTATGTTAGATTAGTTTTGTCCTGAAAGATGACAAAACCATCCCAGAGACTGAAATGGATCAGGAGGCAAAGGCCCACACTGAACCTCCCTTTTCATGGCTTCCTAGTGACCCCTGCCTATATTGATGTGGCTTTGGGGCTACTAAAAGGCTAACTAAAAGTTCCATCACCATAGAGTTGAAGCCCTTCAGATCTAGCTGATATACCAGCATCCCTCTCTGTCCTATTGACCAGATACATGCCCTCTTTATGAAGCTTAGAGAAAATGGCCCAACCAATGTTGTGGAGTCTTTTCTATGTGATAGCTAAGTAAATTCCCTTTTGTTAACTGTTAAATGACATACAAATGTGTCATTTACATCTAAGATCATGGGGAACTAAGTTGTTAGACCCTGCCATAATAGGACCTTTGGTGATTTTCTATCAAACTCCACCGAGGCAATGACCACTATTGTTCCCTCTACATATTAGAATTATTAGAGTCCTTTGATTCTAAGATATTGTCAATTGCTAAAATAAAATATGTACTTCTTAGCTTGACATCTCAATTGCTTCATAGTCTTGTTCCAAAGAACCTCTCCAGACATTTCATGTTACATCTATCATAAATTCTAAATGAGTTCATATGGGGCACTTTCTTACCCATGGAAATGATGTATAGGGGAGATAGATGGCTGCAGGACAAAGGATGGAAAGCTTTAATGTATTCTGTTCTAAAGTCTCAAAGCTCTGACTGTGTCTGAAAATTCAGTATCTTTTTCCTCTTATCCTGAAGGAAGAAAGGAGAAGTAATATCATGAGAACTGAGGAATAAAATATGGGTAGCTCTTCAAGTATGGTTGGTCTACAAGCAACTGGAGGAGATAGTAGAGTTTCTAGGAGCATGGATTGTACAACCAAAGAAATAAAAAGAGAGGATGAGAATCCAACGCACTTGGTGAGTGACCAAGACCACTATCACTATTGCTGCCATGATTTAGAGGCTGGGGGATGGGAAGAGACTATGAAAAGTTAGAGCCAATACAAAATGGTGGTGACTGTCAATGATGCTGAAACTGATGGAATTCCCCCTCACACCCTCTTTGTCTTACTAAGGCTCTCAGCTCAGTCTTTATCTCACTCCTAATTTCTTTAAGAGTGTTCACTTTCTAAACTTGTCATGCATTCTCAAAATAAAATAGTTTCTCTAATAATTATTAGAGAAAAAGAATTATAATTCCTTATGTGGTCTGTCCTAGGAGAGTAAAAGCAGCTATATGGGAGGATATGGTCATTCAACACACAAAGAAAGAATGAGAGAGATTCTGTTTCTAATCTCTGGAATTGTCTCCAACTGGGGACTTGAGTTAAGCAAAAGAAATTTTATTGACATATATTATTATAGTTTTCTAAAAGTAGGGAAAAATTAAATGAATCTTGACTTTTGCTTAAACACAAATGCTATGATGGAAGGAGATTTTAATAAGGAAAAGAGGAGAAAATAATGGCTCCTTTTTTTGTTCTATTCTTAAGCAGGTTCTAGGGAATAACTACCCAAGCAAGGTGAAACCCAAGGCTCTGGACAGAGAGAAAGTAATACTTTGAAAAGAAGTACAAGAAATAATGACTTTGCCCAAACAAAGATGGTGAACAACAACAACAAAAAAGATAGCTCATTTTCTTCTTCAGCCAAATGCCTCCTACTCCTCATTATTATTGAGCACACAAACTATCTCTCATACTTGTAACAAGGAAAAAGAAGAAATATTTATTGTTTGTAAAAGCCTTTTTTATAGTGTCAGGGAACTAGAAATTGAGTGGACACCCATCAGTTGGGGAATGGCTGAATAAGTTATGGTATATGAATGTAATGGAATATTATTGTTCTATAAGAAACTATCAGCAGGCTGATTTCAAAAAAGCCTAATAAAGACTTACATGCTAAGCGAAATGTGCAGAATCAAATATTATGTGATGATCAACTCTGATGGACTTGTCTCTTTTCAGCAATGAGCAAATTCCAGGCAATTCCAAGAGATTTGTGATGGAAGGTGCCTTCTGCATCCAGAGAGAGAACAATGGAGACTGAATGTGAATCAAAGTATAGTATTTTCACCTTTTTGTTGTTGTTGTTTTGCTTGGTTTTTTTTTCTGTCTTGTGTTTTTTCCCCTTTTGATCTGATTTTTTTGTTATGCAGTGTGATGAATAGAAATATGTTTAGAAGAATTGCACATGTTTAATCTGTATTGGATTGCTTTCTGTATAGGGGAGGGGGAAAGGGAGAAGGGAAGAAGAAAAATTTGGAACACAAGGTTTTGCAAAGGTGAATATTATAAACTTTATTTGGGGAAATAAAAAGCTATTGTAAAAATAAAATAAAATAATAAGCATTTATATAGTGTCTACTATGTGCCAGCACTAAGTAAATATTTTATAAAAATTATCTCATTTGATTCTCATAACAGCCTTGGGAAGGTAAGTGTTAATATTATCCCCATTCCACAGCTGAAGAAATCTGAGGCAGACAGAGGTAAAGTGACTTGTCCAAGGTCACAGAACAAGGTAGTCAGATTTTAATTAAAAACTTTATGACTTAAAGTCCAGAGCTCTATCCACTGTATTGTAAAGCCTAATCTATACCTACTCTTTAGGTATGCTGGAATTCAATTTCTTCCTCCTCAGACTCAGAAAATTGAATGGTTCACATTGGGAACATACTGTCTAAATTGGGCTCCCTCTGAACAATATTTCAGAAAGAATCTGCAGTGTACACAGAAATTATGTTAAACCTAGATTTTCTTTAGAGCATATTTCAACAAAATCTTTCTCTCAAACATATATTGGTTCAATTCAATTCAATGCACCAATTATGAATTAAAGTCTATCATCTAGATACTGCCAGGCATGGGATGTATAAAGACAAAAAGCAGAACAGTCCCTGCCCTCAAGGAACTTACTCTCCACTGATCAGAAATAACAACAAACAGCACATTGTATAGAACATATATTTTGGTACATTTGGGGGACTGAAGTGGCCTGAAGGACAGATGTTCACATTGAACCAGTTGTTATTAGATCATGTCCAATGACCCAAATCTAAAGTCTCTCTTATTTAATAACTATTTCCTATATTGCTTTGGAGAGAAAGAAAATGTAGAAAATACAATACACACACATAAGCACACATTCACACAATGCACATCATGAAACTAAAGAGCACAGTCCTGGGTGATCCTGAAACTTCTGGTCAGATGGTGCTTATGGAAGATCCTACTGGCTTAGTTTGTATTGATATGTTCATAGTTGATAAGCCTCTGTAGATACATCTTACAGATAGCTAGATGGCTCAGTGGATAGCACTCTGGGTCTGAGCTCAAATCTGGCCTCAGACACTTACTAGCTGTATGACACAGGGCAAGTCACTTAATCTCTATTTGCTTCAATCCACTGGAGAAAGAAATGGGAAATTCCAAGAAAACCCCATGGGCAGTTCTAGCCTGCTATAGTTCACAAGATCATTACTGAAGAATCAGACAAGCCTGAATGACTAAACAACAACAAGAAACATCATAATAATTTTCCTTTGTACTTTGTAGAGTATTTTCTCATATATATATATATATATATATATATATATATATATATATATATATATATATATATACACACACATATATATGAATGTGTACATGTACATATATATATATACATATATATATGTCTATATACATAGACACACAAATGCATCACTATGGAGAAGGGACAACCCCTACCAAGAGGAAGCTTGGTACAATTGAATGTACAAAATTTGGCATCAGGGGACCTGGTCTTGGAAACTGGCTCAGCCCCAGACTGCAGTTGAAAGAGCTGCTCAAATCCTTGAAGCTTTCTTTTCTCTTAAGGGCCTTTTTAGGTGTAAGTTATAACTCAGCTCTCCCACTTTGTATCTATGTAACCAAAGACACGTTACCTTTTTCTCAGGGCCTCAATTTCCCCATTTGTAAAATCAACAGGCTGGATATGCTGATCTTTGGGATTTGTTCCAGGTCTACATCAATGATCTTAGCTCTCAAATTCTGGGATCACATGAAAGCAAGAAATTGGTCCCAATTCCAATTTGATTTTCATTTCCAGAATTTGAGCCAACCCATTTTCAGTGGGCTCTCTACCCTGAAAATTGTTCTGCGTGTTCTGTTGCTATCAGAGTTCCTCTGACAAAAATGGTTGTCAGCTTGTTCATGTTTAAAAATAAAGCAGTGAGTTGGTGAGGCGGTGAGAACTGTAGAAACGAGGGCCTAAGCTCCTTGCTCTCTCTTGCACAAGATTCCATGAATCAAGAGGTGAAAGAATGGGAAGTACTGTGGTATGGGATGCCTCTGGGACCTGGGGAGCTAGTGAGGAAGCACACTGCTGGATGGGCTTAGTCACGTGCTCCTGTTGATAATAAGCTGTCATACCCTCTCACCTGATGATGGCGATTTTATATAACATTTCTATTTTTATGCAGCTGAAAATAAATCATTGGTCTGACATGTCTGCTTCCTCCACCCTTGTATAGAACAGTCCTAGGCAAAGTCTTTTTTGTGTGTTTGTTTAATAAGTATTGTCGATGCCTTTTCCTCTCTTACAAAAACTATGCTTTAAGGGATGATCCTCTAGAAGAGAAAAGGAAGGAGTGGGACATTAGGAAATGTAGATGACCTAAAAACCAAAGATATAAAAAACATTTTTAAAAAGCATGTTACAAGTAAGGGTTAGTTTTAAAAGTAAGTGGGCTGTAAGAGAGAGAAAATAATAAGCAACACTCTTAAGGATTGATTGGTATGACATTGAATCTATAAATTAATTTGAGAAGTATTACTGTTCTTATTATTTTGGTATAACCCAACCATGAACAATTAAATCTCTATATTTATTTGTCTTTATGTATGTAAATAGTGTTAAATTGTCTTTATATAATTGTTGGGTTTCTTTTCATAGATGTACACCCAGATATTTTGTTCATATTCTAGTTATATTGAAGGAAATTTCTTTTTCTAACACATCCTAAATATTTCTTTTAGTATTAGTGCCTAATATATAGAAAGCAAATGATTGGTGTAGTTTTATTTTATATCTTGCTAGTTTTTTTCTAAGTCAACCATCATATCATCTGCAGAATGATAATTTTGTTTCTTCTTTGCCAAATCGAATTTCCTCAGTTTCTTTATCTTATTTTATTTCTGTAATGAACATTTCTAAAATTATATCAAATAATAGTGAAGATAACAGATGTCCTTGCTGTACCTATGATCTAAAAGAAACAGTCTATAGAGTTTATCCTTACAGATTATACTAATTCTTGGTTTAAGCTAGACATATTAAGAAACTTCCATCTTTTCCTAAACTAACTTGTATTAACCCTTCATTACTAGCATAAATCCAGTCATTGTACAGAACACAGTTTTTAAATATATATTGATAAAGCCTCTTTACTAGTGTTAGATTGAATATTTTTGCAGTGGTATTCAGTAGAGATAGTGGCCCATATTTTTTTCTTTCTTCATTTTCTCTCTCCCTGATTTAATATTTCAAACTATATTTATCTCATAAAAGGAGTTTGCTAATAATGCTTCCTTTCTTATTTTTCTTTATTGCAAACAACTTTACCTGATTTGTTTTTCCCTTTTAAGTGTTCACTTATGATTTGTTTCTAAAACTAGATAATTTACATTCTTTATTTCTTGTTCTGTTAACCTGAGGCACTTTATGTGTGTGTCCACACACATATACATATATACATACATACACACATATATATATGTATATACACATATAATCATCTAATTTAAGCTAATAGTGCTTCTGACATGTAATTGGAAAAAATAATATCTAACAGTTTTCTTTATTTCTTATTCATCTATTTTTCATTTTATTTTAGATATTGTCATTCAAAAATTAGCTTAAAGTTTTATTTCTTAATTCAATTATTTTTTTTATTTTCTAATTTTTTTCAGAATTTAAATTTTTCAGACTTTCTCTTCTTGTCTTCTTGAGGATTTTTTAATTTATTGCTTTTCTAGTGTTTTTTTAAGTTGTCTGTCCAGATCATTGCTCCCCCCTTTTTATCATTTATTGATTTAACTGTTTAGAGATTTAAAAAAAAAATACACTGCAAATGTCTTTGTCTATGTCCTAAAAGTTTTGCTGTGTTGTCTCTTATCTCTAATTTTCTTTGATGAAATAGTCTATTGTCAATGAATTGTAATCTAACTCATATGTTCTTTGTTTTTTTTCCTAAAAATCAATATAACTGACAAACCATTAGTTACACTCTATTACATTTCTGTACCCTTAAAAAATAACCAACTGTTCATATTGTCATGAGAGAGAAAAGGCACAAAATGGCAAAGTTAGGGAATGCTAGCCAGCCTGGTGGGCAGTAGGTAGTCTGTGCCAACACACTGCTTCTGTAGCTATGAAGACCTGTCAAGAACCCTAAAATTGGTACTGGTGATAATACTGTTTATGTGAGTGTCCCAGCTGGCATACTTAAATTGCTTCTATGAGTCTAAGAAGGAGATAAGATCACATATGGTTGGTGGTTGGTTTTACTTGAAATCATATAATGATCAGTTTGCCACAATAGCCAGGTGAATGGTGTTCATATTCATACCATATGAAGGCAAGATCCAGAAGAACCCATAAGAAATCTCAATACCCCTCAATTCAATTAGCTCTGAGCACTAAGTGAATCAAACCACAGTGTACATGAAATGGACTGAAAACATTAATATATTCCTTATTCAATAACATAACATAACAAAACTGGAAAAAGACCCCCCTCAGAAAAGTCTTTATATTAATATCAATCGATGGTAACTTTAGTGGTAAGTCATACAACATTATCAACTAGTATAGGGCAATCAATTAAAAAATTAACTTAATCTTTCAAAAAAGCCTTCATCCCTAAGCCTAAATTAGATGAAACAAGACATAAAATCAAGCATCAAGAAGCTACTAAAATCTGAAGATACAAAAGGAGAATACCTCAAGATCAGAGAAAATCTCTACTTGAAGAAATTGTAAATGTAATGAAATAGATAACCAAAAAGTACTGGTACTTCAGATCACTTCAAAAAGGAGACGGCTATGCTTCGACTAGAATACCAAAAAGTCTGGTGTTTGCTATCACCATGAACATATTTTTCCATAGTATTGGACAGAAAGTTTGTAAAAACATTTCAAGACTTATACACAGCAGCATACATGGGAATGAATGTTGATTGAAATAGTAATAACCATATTAGGAAAAGTGGAGCCATCAAAGAGTATTCTAAGGCCAGACTCAAACACCACCATGGCAGAAGGTACTTTAAAAAGCTATATCTAGGTCTCAGTCCCATGAAGTGGTCACCTTCACAATGCATATTTCTATTAGAACAGAACCAATGGCCATGTTTGCTATAATTATCACTTTGAATAGTGCCAATTCAAAAACACACTATTTCACAGGATTCGTTATTTTCACTAATTGGGATCTGCTTATACTGAAGAGCTATCACTGGCAGATTATATAAACAGTAGCTCAGTGGTATCAAACTCAAATAGAAATGGTGGCCACTAGAATGTACATAAGAATCTTATGGACTACATATTAACTTTAAAAATCAAATGTGTTTATATATTCCTTTTTATGAATATATCAATACATCAAAATCAAATAGGAACTATATTTTCAAATCTGATTGGGGCTTACTTGGGACTTTCCTGGCTTCCATGCAGCCTAAAGGCCATGATGACTCTAATCTAGTTAATAACTACAAAAAAAACCTTACATACTACCTTATCCAATTAATGGTAACAACAAGGAATTATGCAGAAAAGAACCCCAAAACAAAACCATATCAAAATTCTTAATTTCTTTAACCAGCAACTGAAATAAAAAATCAAAATGTCAAAGTGATACAAAGAGTCAGAACAGCTCAAATGGCAAACAAAATATTCAACATCACTCAAAAACGTCACTACAAAGACTTAAGAAATAAGAGAATGTGAAATGAGAGAATCACTAAGAAAGGAAGATAAGGAAAATTTCTGGTCATCATTGTAATCACAATAACAGTAATAATAAATGTATGTAATTATAAATACATTTATGAAGATTTATAAATTTATATTTATAAATTCATAATAATTGTATATTTATAAAATAAGTATTTGTAAATTTATAAATAAATAGTGCTTTAAATTTTGCAAAATGCACAAATACTTTCTCATTTTGTCATTTCCATTATCAAACACAAGGAAAACAAAAGTTGGGTTAAATAAGAAACAAAAAGCTTGCACCATGTTAATACAATGGCAGAAAGTTGTTTACAAGTCTAGCTGCCAAGTCAGACAGAATAGATCCTTGATTATTTGTTTGGATGCTACATGACATTAGATTAACTACTTGCAAAGCACCTTCCCACTTTCCTCTCAAGTGCAAACCTGATCCCACCTTTCTTAATAGAAGGGACCATAAATCAACCACCAAAAGATGAGAACACCAATGACCACTACAAAAACAAATCAATAACATATTTATATCTTCATACAAAGTCTTCACAATCTTCACAGAGTATTAGAAAAATCTCTATGAACACAAGAAAAAATATATATTGGTGAGGAACAAAGAGGATGCTCCAAAAAGTCCTAGGTTATAAAAAGTCCTTGTTTTTTATTTTATTTTTATTGAACAAGTGCTTATGAAAAAAAAAAAAAAACTAGATAAAAGGCACTGTACTGTTTATGTTGTTGATTATCATTAAGACATTTGACTCATTTACCCACTCATAACTTATTCATATGCTGCAAATATAGTAAACAAGCCCAAGAATAGTGAGAATGATAAAAGTATTTGATTTGATTATCTCTATGTAAAACACGTCATCAACAGAATAATGTTAAAAACATAATATAAAATATGGTATTCGTGGAGATACTCTTAAGTCCATGATGATTTTTGCCTAGCCCTAAATTCATCATCATTTGTCCTAAATAAAACTAAGCATGGTTTCCAAGTTACAGAAGAGGGCAACCAAAACATTTCATGTGCATATTCATTTTGTGACTGGTCCACAGTTACCAAAGGTTTTCATCGCTATGTAAGATGGTACCCCTTTCTGATAGGAACAATTTTAGTAAAACAACAGGAAAGCACTACAAAAAATTATGAAACACTGAACAGCAGTATCTTTTCTAGAAAGAATATTGTTGGGACCTTTTGGGGGAGACCCTAGAAATGAGGCATCTCTAAAGTTTATTTAAGAGATTTTCTCGTGGGCACCAGGATTGAAGCAATGATACAGAAACTGCATTTTTAGAATGAGGAAGAGACAGAACTCTCTCCACTATTGTAGGTCTCTGAAATTTAATGTCTTAGAGCAGAAATTCTTCCTTTTCTGTGTCACAGAGCCCTCTGACAGTCTGGGGAAATCTCTGCCCCCTTTCTCAGAATAATGTTCTTAAATATATAAAATAAAAATACATAAAATCACAAAATAAATGAAATATGTTGAGATATAATTATCAAAATGTAAGAAACAAAATATCTTACCAAGAATTCCACTAATTCACTGATGAGTGTAGGAAAGATAATTTAAAACTAAATAAATAAATAATAAAATTTTAAAAACCCAGTCTTGGACACCAAGCTGGACATCTGTATCTTAGAGAGTTTCAGAAAGAATTACTAAGAGGTTACATCTAGGGTCACAACCAGGGTCTCCTGGACTTCAAGATCAGGCCTCTGAGCTTTTTCATCCTTTCTTCAGTGCCTGGGGCATTGTCCCCTATGAAATCTTCCTGAACTAAACCTCTATAAGAGCTTCCCAGTCCTCCTGCCTCCTGGGGCCTCAACAGGTTTGCTTCATTTCAACTGGGTACTTTCATTCCCATACATCCCCATTTTCAGCTCTCTTTTGCCTTTTATTTTCCTCAATGGTAGGGACAGTTTTTACTTAATCTTGTAGTTGTGTCCCCAATATTTAACACAGTGCCTGGCACATAGTAGGGACTTAAAAATGCTTCCTTCCTCCCTCTCTTTCTTCCTTTCTCCCTGCCTCTCTTCCCTCCCTTCCTCTTCCTTCCTTCCTTCCTTCCTTCCTTCCTTCCTTCCTTCCTTCCTTCCTTCCTTCCTTCCTTCCTTCCTTCCTTCCTTCCTTCCTTCCTTCCTTCCTTCCTTCCTTCCTTCCTTCTTTCCTTCCTTCCTTTCTTCCTTTTCATCCTGAATTATATGTCAATACATGTCAAAGGCAAGATTCAAACCCAAGTCTTCCTGAGTCCAACTGTCATTCCACACTGCCCCCAATTACAATAATTATCCATAAAATGACAAAATAAAAAACAAATTTAAAAACTGGTTTTGTAGAATCTAAAGTTTTCATTTCTGAAATCAACAAATTAAAATAGATTTCTCAAATACTAAGCATATGTTAAGTCTTCAAAAAGAACCTGAATCATCTTGCTGGGTGCACAGGTCATAATCTCAAAATAGCCATGGAATGAACATGAACCCAGCACCCACTTGTGTTCTATTGCATTGATTCACAAATAGCCAGCACTTATAGAGCACTTTACAAATAAGATCTTAGATGATCCTCAAAACAACTGTGGGAGGAAGGTACGATTATCATCATCCCCATTTTACAGATGAAGAAACTGAAGCAAATAGAAGTTAAGGGACTTGTCCAGAGTCATATAGCCAAGAAATGATTTGAGCTCAGTACTTTGAACTTCACTGTGCTGCCTAGCTGCCTAATTGAATAGAAAGACCAGCTTTATTCCAATAAGCCATTCACAGGCCTCAATGATAATGACTCTGATCAACAGCTGGAATTCTCATGCATTTCTAATTGCAAACATCAAGGATCTATTCAGTCTTTCAAGATCCCTTCCTGAATCCTCCAAGGGCTATATATTTTATTTGTTTATATTATTTATATCTATATTTTAATAGATATTCTTTAAATCTATATTTAATATTTACTATTATATGATCATGCTATATTTTCCCATAAAATATAAAACTCTTGCAGGCAGGTTGCTTAATTTTTTTTCTTCATATTCCCATCACTTAACATGGTTCTTGGCAGATACTTTATAGGTATTTAATAAATATCTGTTAAATGATTGTGTCCATCTAGATCCAGAACTTACCAGTAATCAATACATAATAAACACTTAATAGATTGATTTGAATTGAATTCCGGGCAGCAAAGGCGCCTGTCTAGTGCTTAGCACAAAAATGCCTTGCACCCAGTAGGTACTTAATAAATGTTTCTTAACTCATCAACATAGGGGCCCACTGGAAGTTTTTGAGAAATGATATGACCCTATCAATACATAACCGTTAGGATTCTTACAAGTGCTAAGTCACTGGAATGAATAGAGACAAAAATTCTCTAATTTAGCATGGTTCAGTATAATTGATCAAGTAGACGTTATGGGCCAGAACTTGAAATAAGGTACTGAGTGGAATTGAGGAGACAATGGTTAAATCTAATTTAGCATTGATTTAATCTTACAACAAATAATGGTTTCCTTGGGATATAATGATTGGTGTATACTCAGTGTGAGACATATAAGCAAAAAGCTCTCAGAACTTCAGGAGAACTTCAGGGAATTTCAGGAGAGAGCCAAGCTCCAGGAGATTCAGAGTGAAGATTCATTCCCACATCCACCTTTGTGCTGGTTGGAGACATTTGGACAAGAGCTCTTGGGAACCAAGGGGAGAGGAAGGCCTCCAGAAAACTAGCTGAGCCCCAAGTGAAGGAGATAAGATTTTGGAAGAAAATAAAGGAGTTGGACTTTAACTCCTGGCTGAATTTGGGACTATTGAACTGAACTGAAACTAAGGCTGCCTCCAGAAGCTCCCCAAGAAACCTGCTCCCAGAGAACGATTACAGTTTAGAGAACAGAACATTACACATAACAAAGATTATTCTGAAAATACAAAAAGAGATGGATAAGAAGAATGAGAGAATAGACAGAAAGATTACTGAAATAGTCTAGGCAGGTGGTATTTGGAGACTTGTATTAGAGTGAAATTAAGGGCAATTAGAAAAAGCAATGATAGCTGGAAGTGAAAATTTGGAGGCAGAAATGGTGACAGATTATGCATGAGAGGTGTGGGAGAGGCAGATCTCATTTAGAGAAGAGGGTTTAGGTAGATGTAGAGCAATCCTCTGGGGAGACTACTTTTTACCCCTATAACAATCAGGTCTCATTAAGTCTCTGCACACTTGGGCCCTTTCAGCTGTTACCTTCCTACAAAAAGTCATGAATTTGGCATCTGAGGTCCTGAATTTGAACCTCACATCTGCTATTTATTACTAGTTCAGTGTCACAAAAATCCTTGGATCTCAGTTTCCCCAACTATAAAATAAGAGATTTTGATTAAAGCAGGGCTGTCAAAGTGATTTAGGGATGGATCCCTGAGGCTACATATTGGCTTAGGAAACCACAAATTAACATTATCTACATTATACTGTATTTTTATTTTGTTGAACATTTCCAAATTCTATTTTAATCTGGTTCTGGACATATTGGGAGTTTTGTAGGCTCAAGCAGAGTTTGAAATCTATGAACTAGATGGCCTCCAACGTCCCATTCAGCTCAATGTCCCAATCTGAATCTGATATCTATAATCCCCACGATTTTGTGATCTTTTTATCTAGGTTTTCCATAGTCAGTATCTCCTCAAGGAAGCCATGGACTAGGAGGGGCATGACATCACCATTGTTGTCATATAAAGTAAACTCTGTACATGTAAGAACAAAGGGCCTCCCTTTTTTTTTTTTTTAAGACGTCAGTTAGCACTGACCTCAGCTGTAGGAGTTTGAACTTTCATGCAATTTAATGCCTCAACACAGCTATCAATCAACAGAATCATCAGACTCTCCCCATCTGTCATCAAGTCAAAGATGAAAATGGAAGAGCTTTTGTGTGGGCTTTGTGTGGGTTGGAGGTACTCGCCAAAGGCATAGACCAGTGTCAGGGGTGCAGAGACATGTATAGATAGAGCAAGCTTGTTTGTCATGGGCAAACCCTTTCTCTGAGAGCTTACAGACTCAAGAAAGGTTTTACATATTTCCCCAAGCATGGAGATGGAGAACTTCCAGAGGACAATCTCTCAGCATGGCTTTAATGAGAAAGCAAGCTGCTCATAGAAACTAATTTGACACTGGCTTTGGGAAGTTACAAATTGTGGATGGCATTCAGCCATTAGGTTTATGAATTTACTCTATTCTAATCTAGTTTAATTTGTATATTTTAAAGTTGTACGTGATGCCTTTTGTTTTTATGTCAGGATAATTTCTGGGAAAAAACTCTTCTCTCTACTGCTTTCCAAACAGCATTGATTAGGATCATAGGACCACAGATTTTGAGGTCAAAAAAGACCTTGAAAGGTCATTGAATACATGCAGCTGATTTTACACTTGAGATACAGAAAGGTAAAGTAACAAATATTTGAATCAAGACTTGCACCCATGTTTTCTTGAGTCCAAGGCTAGAGGCTATATCCACCAGCCCAGAATCTATTCCCAACTTTGTGTATTCTCCAAGTTGTCACTGTCCTGCATAGTCACACTGTCCTTAGATCTCTCACCTCAGTAAGGTCCCCTAGAACACATGACTTCCTCTCACTAAGGGCAACCAGAAACTCTCCTATTACATCTTATTTGTCTAAGGGGTGATCTCATTGACCTTGGGTTTCCTCTCCATAACCTTCTAAGACTGAAATCTATAGATAACATCCTGAAATCAGAGCTTTAGAGTTAGATAGGACATCCTAATGTTACATAGGCAATAGGCAGCTCCTCTGACTCCAAATTTAATATTATTTTTACTGTAATGTTCTGCCTCCTTCTATTTTCCTTATAAAACAAAATCAAATTAAGTTAATCCTTCTTATAGAATAGGGACAGGAGCTGAAATTTCAGTGATATCAAAAATACCCTGTATTAATATAGGCTAGTATATTCTCTGCAATCTGGAGTCTTAGACTGTTGTCCAGGATACTGAGAGGTTATGCTGGGAGAAGAAGCTAGGTAGCTCAGAGGATAGAGCACCAGGCCTGATGTCAGGAAAAACTGAATTCAAGTCCAGCATAAGCTACTTATTAACTATGAGACTCTGGCAAAGTTATTTATGCTTTCTCAGCTTCAGTTTCCTCATCTGTAAAACTGGGCTGATAAGAGCACCTACCTCCCAGTGATGAATATGCTGGTAAATGTTTATCTCACTGTCTGAAGAAGAAATATGAATGACACACTTTTAAGTAGGAATCTGCATTAATCAGTATTTTCTTCATCACTTTCTTAAGACTAGACAATTAACAAGCCATAAATCAAGCTATGATTTGCCAGTTTCCAAGATGTAAATCTCAACACTAAAAATGTAACTATTGGCTCTCCAGATCTAGCAGTGGATTTCTTCAGCATACCCTTGCTGTCAGGATTGTAGTAACATGAGCCACTATTTGTAAAACACTACACAAACATGAAAGTGCTAAATAAATGTTTATTCTTATATCATTTATAAGAACTGATCCACCCTGAACCAAACATTCAGTATATGTCTGAGATGGTACTTGAACCAGATATGTAGGTTCTAAGTTCTCTGTCTTCTAGATCATGCTGCTCCTCATATGTATCCATAACTATTATTGACCTTGCTCCTACCCTATTACATAGATCAAAAACAGAACAAATATTTGTCATTGGTTCTTAGCATCCATCTCCAAATGTTAGGACTCCTGTGCCTGTTCTGAGAAGACCATCTTCTATTTTCAGTCATCCTCAGCTATCTTCCCTTGCTTCTATCCTCTGTACATCTCTGTTTGAAATCAATGTTGGTCCATAATATCTTCTTCAGGCACATTGATCTAGTTAACCAGTTTGGAATAATTTCTCTTAAGTCTTTAGAACATCCTCCTTGGGAGCCCCATATCCCTCTTGTACCAATTTCCTCTGCAAAACATGAAGCCATTTGATCTTGTTTAGCCTTTCTTTGAACCCTTGGAAATCTACTCTCTCAAAATCCTTTGCACATGAATTTAATCCTATAGATGAATGCTGTAGGAAACTGAGCACAAACATGGCAAAAAGCATCTGATTATTTGTCTTCGTGCCCCCTAGCATATAGCACAGTACCTGATATAGAGTAGTTGTTTAATATATGCTTGTTTATTGATTGGGGAGTTCTTTGTGTATGTCTTTTAGAACTCTCTGCCCAAAGTGGAGCAACTGGTGGATTCTTGGTTGGTCTTAATGATAATTTTATTCTTGGAAAAATAGAGGAGGCAAAAGAAAAGAATAACATGATGAGTGAAAGAACGATTAGTTTTAGAATCAAGAAATTTGTGGTTGTTGTTCAGTCATTTTCATTTATGTCTGGCACTTTCTGACCTCATTGGGGGTCTTCTTGGCAGAGATATTGGAGTGGTTTATCATTTCTTTCTTCAACTCAGATAATTTCACAGGTAATAAAACTGGGACAAATGGGATTTAGTGACTTGCCCAGGGTCACATAGCTAGTAAGTGTTTGAGACCAGATTTGAATTTACAAAGTTGAATCTTACTAACGCCATCCCATTCTCTATCCATTGTATCATCTACCTTCCCTAAGCATCTCCAGGTTCAAAGTCTGATTCTAATACTTTGACAAGTAACTTAGTTTCCCTAAATCTCAATTTCTTCACCTATAAAATGAAAGCATTAGACATCTCCCTCCAATGCCTCTTCTATTTCTCAAATTTATGATTTCATATAATTTTAATTCTGCACTTTGTTGATTCTAACACACAAGGTGGGAATGTTATCAAAGTAGGAATTCCAAGAATTTTGTGACAAATGATAGAGGACAAAACTCAATTAATAGATGCTGAGGACTCCAATTAGAATAGCAATTGTGTGAATAGAAAGAAGGCGGTAGTGTTCACAGATGCTAAAATTAACAAGACTTGGCATCTAATATGCTAAATAAAGGAGAAAGAAGATCCAAGGGTGATGATATTAATTATCTTTCTGCTTTTGTTAATCCACACCCAAATCCATTCCAACACATTTCTCACATTGGTTTTCTTGATTTCTTCACATAACTCTGTACTCTGCCTACATCACCAACTTTTTATTCATTCTCTTTCTTTGTATAGAGGAAATTTTGAGGGACATCATACTTTAATGGACAGAGTGCTGGTAGTGGAATCAGAAAATCTGGTTTCAAATTCAGCCTTTACAGTTACTAGTAGGGTGACTATGGGAAAGTTATTTAACTTTTCCCAAGTTAGGTTTCCTCATCTAAAAAATGAGGTGTCTATACTAGTTGGTTTCCGAGATCCTTTCCAGTTCTTAATCTATAATCTTAGACTTAAGGCCCTTCTCACCTAGGAGCCAACCCACTCTTAATGGATTCTCTGTTCTTATCCAAACTGTGATTATCTGTATTTTTCCACTCTCATAGACAGTAGATAGCATCTATTGCTAGAACTGTTTTTGGAAACCTTTCCATATTGACAGTCAGCTCTCCCAACTATGCTTCTCTGTCATGGCTTTCAAGAATCTATCTACACTATGATAGGATATTGGAAATAGAATGTTAGTCCTATATAAAAATGATTATTTTGTTCAGTTCTCTTTCTGCTTGATGGTGACTGTAAAAGAGCAACAGAAAGAAGAAAGAAGGGCTAATAATTTTTAGATCATCTATCAACATTAATTTAAGATCTGGTCTTCTAAAGTGGAAGCCATTGATCAATCAATGAATTAATATGATCTTAGAAAAATGGACATATTAAACAATCAATGAGTTAATTTGATCTTAGAAAAAATGGAATCCATGTCAGCTATCAGCATTCTTACTTTAAGTTTCCAGAAAACATGAGAAAATTGGAGCCAAACATAATGGTAGTTCCAAAGTTCAATTTGGAGTGGCAAATGAAATATTTTGCTTAGTCATTTTTATTGTCTATCCAAAGGCAATAGAAAGACCATGCTATGTGTTCTTTGACCATTTTGACTTGCAGTGATTAGAATGAACAGAAGCAAAAAGAATATCATATCATGATAATTTCCACACATGCACAACATCTGTGGTAGAGGATAATGAGGTAGAATAATGCTATGAAGAACTTGACAACATTTTCCAAAAAAGTCAATATATACCAAATACCTCAATACTCCATGAAGAATATGGTACTACACACACACACGCACATATACACACATACACACACATGCACACAAGTTGAAAAATGCCATTTAGAATTTAAAAAGAAATGGTTTGTAGATTATATAGAAACCTTTCCCATGGTACTTATATGTTATGAATACTTTTTGCAGAAAAATGAGCAAGCAATGAATATGATAATCATTAAACATTCCACCCTCTCTCCCAAAGAACTTGATTATATCTTAATATATAGAAAGTAGCTAGTTACTACTGTCAGAATCATTTCAAAATCAGCTGTCTATGAATCTTCAGATGACTAATTTGTTTCAGCAAAGGGAAAAATCAGCCCTATTTAAGATACAATATAAACAAGAGAAGATATGATTTTCAAATGTAACATCCATAATCTAACCTATTCAAACAAGCTAATTGTTAAAGAAGAAATAGATAAAGGAAAGGATATAATAAGCATGAACTACAGAAGTTTAATAGATATGAAAAAGTGAGGAAGCCAAAAGAACCCAGGAAAAAGTGAGGAAAGAGTTGTACTGTTGCCAAGTAGAGAGAATTAGCAACACCTACATCATGCCACCTCCAAGTTTGCATATCTATGTATCATTAAAATTTCTAACCTTTAACTCTAGTTCAGCAAAATCATACCAGCCTGTGAATTTTTTGTTTTTGTTTTTGTTTTTGTTTTTTACTTTCTTTTTCTTGAGGGTTTTTGTCTATACTTTTTTCTCAATAGTATTTTATTTTTCCATTTATATGTAAAGATACTTTTCAACATTTTTGTAAGATTTTGAGTTCCAAATTTTCTCTCCCTTCTTTAAATTCCCACTCCTCAAGATGGAAAGCAATCTGATATATGTTATATGTGTACAATCATTTTAAATATATTTCCATGTAAGTTATGTTGTGAAGGAAAAATTAGAACAAAAAGGAAAAAAAAAACATGAGAAAGAAGAAGCAAACTAGAAAAAAGGTAAAAATAGTATTCTTCAATTCATATTTAGTTTTCATAGTTCTCTCTCGGGATGACATTGACATTTTCCCTCCCAAGTCTATTGGACTTGTTTTGGATCACTGCATTGCTGAGAAAAGTTAAGTCTGTCATAGTTGATTAGCACATAATCTTGCTGTTACTATGTACAAGGTTCTCCTGGTTCTGTTCATTTCACTCAGTATCAGTTCATATAAAATTTTCCAGGCTTTTCTGAAATCCATGTGCCCAATATTTCTTACAGAACAATAATATTCCATTCCATTCATATACCATAAACTCATTCACCCATTCTCCAAATGATGGGCATCCATTCAATTTCCAATTCCTTGCCACCACAAAAAGAACTGCTACAAACATTTTTTGCACATCTGGGTCCTTTTCCCTCTTTTATAATCTCTTTGGGATACAGACCCAGAAGTCAGTCTGCAGTTTTTTAATTAATCTGGAAAAGTTCATCCCAAACTTGTCCTGTAGTTCTTGATCAATATCTCCATTCAGATTTCACCAAAATTGGAAAGGATGTCAGTAGTAGCTTAGTAATGTTGGCATCTTTAGCAGACCTTTGGAAATGAGCTACTTTCCTCTATTCCAAGGCATTTGGTCATTCTATGAGCTTGCACTCCAAGACAAGGCATGTACCTGGTGATTCCCTAGATTATCAGTGCCAAGAATTATTTCTATGTATTGCAATATCTTGGAAGCTTGGTCAGAAAACTAGATAAAAGTTGGGCCTATGAAGTATGAAAATCAGATGACAAGACATATATGTCATTTTGGGACCAAGTACTTAGATGCTATATGGGAAAATATAATCAAACAATTATGTACAATGATTATGTATTTATGTATACCTATATCTATATCTATATTACATATATATATGTATATATATATATAGAGAGAGAGAGAGAGAGAGGCAAAGAATATTAAATGCAACACATAAAAATTTTAAGATCTCAGAGACAGAAGGTACCTTAAAGATTATCTGATTTTAAAGAGGAGAAAATGAAAACCTAGAGAATGGTTGTATCTTGCCCCAAATCATATAGTAGATGAGCATCAGTTCTAGGAATCAGTTCTGTAATTTTTCCGCCATAGAATTCCCTATTTAAGAAATAGAATCATTGTCTCTCTATCAAAGCATTCATAACTTAAATCACTATGAATAACTTTAATTACCAGATGAAGGAATTTGGATTTAAATAGCACTGGGCATTGTTAAGAAAAAGATCCACATGATTAAAAGTTCACAGTTTCAGAGCTGAAAAGGGCATTAAAGACCATTAAATCCAACCTCCTTTTTTTTCCCTTACAGATGAGGAAACTGAAGCACCAAGAACTTAAGTGACATGCCTAGGGTCACACAACTATAAAAAGCATGCATTCAAAAGAATGCTCTGGCAGTGGTATGGAAAATGAACTGGAAAAAACCAAGACACTGGCAAAGAATGGTTCAGAGATTCTTTAACTAGTTGAAGAGAGTTACTGAGGGTTTGAACCAGAACTGGGACTACAAGTACAACAATGGGGGTGGATGGGAGCAACATTACAGCATAGCAATTGACGGGATGTGGAGACTGGTTGGCAGAGGCATTTCAGCTGGACTTTGGTGATGGCGGTTGTACCTGCCAGTTCTCAAAGGCTAAAAATAGACTCAGAGCTCTCTTACTGCAGGCACCCATACACTCTCCCACCCCTTGGTGCCGAAGTTAGCATTATCTCAAACAACTGCTCCTTGGACTGTTGGAATACTGCCCAGATGAGGTACACAGAGCAAAAACCTAGGCCCTGGACTCTGATGGGGTGCTATTTTTAAAAACAGAAAAAAAAAAACATCATCATCTTTCACTTTCATCTCTAACTGAAGAAAATGAAAAGGCAATCGGTCACGTTTGAGTGTTTCCTTTTTAGAAGCTGCTCTCCACAGTCAGTTCTTTGGGGTCGGTGTCATTACGATCTTCTCCAAGCTCAATTTGTGGCCTCCTGCTCATTATGTGAGTCATGGGATAACAATTCCCAGTTTGGAGCCAATTCTCCAGAGAAGCATAAGAAAAAGAAACAACTTCCTTTTAAGGGAATAAACCTGTTTCTAGTGATAAACCTCTCCCCATGTCTATTTGAAGACATTCTCCATAAGCAAAGAACAGAGAACTAAATGTGTGCCTAGCCCACTGAACCACCCAGCCTGTGATCTCAGCAGAGATGTTTAGCCCCACTGTCCCATAGCAGAACAAATTCTAAATAAAAGGATCGTGCACACTCACCCACCCCTCACCATGTGGAACGAGAAGTCACTGTACATTTATTTCATTTGCTACAAACATCCAGACTACATCTGGATACACTTTGGATACTTGTTGTCCTATGTAAAGAAATATGTGTTTAAAATAAAAGCTTCCAGTCTTCGGGGAATTTAGGAAACTGGGTAGCAAGGCCCTCCCTATAGTTATTCTTAACCTTCCCCTATCATGAACCAGGGAGCTTGTCTCCACATTCTAATGCAACAACATTCCCTTGGGTTCAACAAGCTCCCATAACCCCCTTCCAGCTACTCTCTAGGATTCTTTGCTAAAGCTATATTTTAATAATTGGAAAGCAATAAACTTCCAAGGCCATGTAATATAGTGGAGAAACACGGGATTGTAATCAGCAAGACTTAAATTCAAATCCCCTCTTAGATACTTACTTGCTAGCTGTGTAAGTCACTAAAATACTCTGTGCCTCGTGCCTTCACCTATAAAATGAGGTTAGACCAGATGGTCTCTAAGCTCTCTATCAGCTCTAACGATCATAATAATTCTATGATCCCCTGCCATATTCCATTAGAATTTTACAAAGTGCTTGCTGAGATATAGCTTTCTGCAGCTTTCAGAATGGGCTTCTCTCTCTATTGTCTCTGTCTGAAAGTGTTTCAAAAAAGGGTGAGAAATTCTGGGGACAAATTAAATCATGCTTTTATTTATTTGGGTTTTTTTGCTGATGCAATTGGAGTTAAGTGACTTGCCCAGGGTCACACAGCTAGGAAGTGTTAAGTGTCTGAGGCCAGATTTGACTTCAGATCCTCCTGACTTCAGAGCTGGTGCTTGAAATCATGCTTGTAACTCAATACAATACCTGGCATATAGGAAGTTAGCTCTGCTAGTCAGCTGTCTTTCATCTCTCTATTTATATTTTCTAATTTGCTATCATCTATCTCCTAAACTTTATCAACCTATCTCTTATCATCTATTTTTCTATCTCCATTTTCTATCCTCTAATGACCAATAGACTTTTCTCCTATTTGCCTATCACTTTTCTATCTCTTATCATCTATCTACTCATCTCCCATAATCCCATAATCATCTATCATATCTATTTCCTATCATCTATCTACTTATCTATCTCTTATCATCTGTCTATCTATCTACCCATCCATCCATCCATCTATTCATCTATCTATCTGTGTCCTATAGATATAGCTATATATCTATCTACTTGGCTGGTTATTTATCTTTCATACCAACTTTGCCAATGAAGGCTTATCTGGCCATGTATACTTACTTCTTCAAATTTATTTTCTCCAGCTCGAATTCTCCTTTAAAGGGGGAAGGGAGGAAACCAAGAAGGAAACTGAAGCAAAATTAGCTCCCTCTAACATCACACTATCAAATTATCCCAAGTTTTCTCATGGAAGTGTTTTTTTTTTTTTTTATCCCCACTGTGCTTAGCACAGGGCCTGCCATATACTAAGCACTTAATAAATGTTTATTGAATTGAATTAAATTGAATTGCCACATCCCCCAGCTAGTAAAAAAATACTAAAGAAATGTATACACCTCTGGAAGATTTTAGAAAACTCATCAACTGGGACACTGAAATCATTCCCTCCATATATTTGCTATCTAGAGGCCAAAGCTAGGAATTGTGTGATGGATGTGTGTGTGTGTGTGTGTTCATGTGCACATGTGTTTAACTGGTATATCTGCTCATTAAAAGTTTTTTAGCTTCACTTCTTTGAACAGCAAAACTAGAAAGCCACTAGGCTTTCCAAAAATTAAAAAAAGCTATCTTTAAAATATTTATGTAGTTTTAAACTATGAAAATTTAGAACTGCATGAAAAATTTGGGAACCCCAAAACCATAGTCCACTTTTTTTTAGTTTTGAGACAGACTTATATAGTGGAAAGTATACTACCTTGAAGGATCTAAAGAACTGGGTTTAAGGGGTGACTGTTACTAAATAGTCTATGACTTACGTGAGGTGAGCTAGTTCATCTGGCTGACCTCCCATTTCTGCCTTAGTAATGGAGGTGCCAGAGCTCCTCCTTCTCCATTTAGCTGCTGTTGTGGGCAAAGCACCTTGCAAATCTTTGAGCCCCAAAGAAGCATGAGTGAATCTTGTAACAGTAAGATTCTGGAACTTTGGCTTTATTTTCAAGGACTTCTCATCCTGCATATCTTTTAAATAACAATCTAAAGTATAGCAACAGCAGCATCTGTAAACACTGACTTGAGTGCTGGGCAATATCTTATTCAGCTTTGTATTATCTACCGCTAATTAGTTGGTGAATTTGAAGAATCACTTCATCCTTCACTGGCCTCAGGAAGATGGCTGGCTTAGTGGAAGAATACTGAACTTGAAATCAAGAAGACAAGAATTTGAATCCAGCTCTGGATATATCATAGTTGCATGATCCTGGGCAAACCATTTGACCTTAGTCAGTCTCAGTTTCCTTACCTGTAAAATGAAAACCATAAAAGCATCTACCTCACAGAGTCACTGTGAATGAGCATCAAATAAGATAATACAGATTTTGTGCCGTGTAAACTTTAAAGTGCTATTACTATGCCTGCTATTACTATTGCTTTGTATTTATTTTTAATATTTCTTGTGTGTGTGTGTGTGTGTGTGTGTGTGTGTGTGTGTATGTATGTATGTATGCCTTTTCCCTTCATCAAATGGAAGTTCTTGGCAGAGACTCTTTCATTTTGTTTCCGAACAACTAGCACAACATCTGGCAAATAGTAGATAGTTGATAAATGATTACTGTTCAGTCCTTACAATCATGTCCAACTCTTTGTGCTCCCACTGGGGATGTTCTTGACAAAGATCCTAGAGTGCTTTGCTATTTCCTTCTCCAGCTTGTTTTACAGATGAGAAAACTGAGTCAAACAGAGTTAAGTAACTTGCTGAGTGTCACACAGCTAACAAGTGTTCAAACATAGATTTTATTTCAGGTCTAGTATTCTATGTACTACACTACCTATTCACTAATGGGATAATAATCACTGATAATAATTAAGGTCTTTACCCATGTTATTCATTCATCCCAACAGTCCTGTGAGGTACATAGTATGATTATCATTTTTTAAAGATGAAGAAAGTGACTCTGGGAAATGTTCAGTGGTGACTTGCCCAGGATCACACAGCTATAAAGTGTATAATCAGACACTAAATCTTCAGGACTCGAATTTCCAGACTCCAAGGTCAGCAAAGTTACCTCTATATCACTTTTAACTGAGCAAATCTCAAAGTATAGTACTAGAAAGATCAAAGTAAGGAACCTTCCATATCAACCACATGTGTCATTTATCTTAGTCCCCCTTTGGATCAGAGACCTAACAAAGAAAAGTCCATAGAAATCCTCCTCATTGTATAACTGAGAAAACTGAGGCCCAGGAAAATTTAATTGACACCTAGAACAATGTCTTATTGTATTCTAAATTGATATCTAAGCCCCCGTGTTGAGAAAGCCATTTGTAAAAAGGAACATGTACAAAGAGAGGAAAACATCTGTAAATTTTGTCAGGCTTGCTATCATGAAGAAGCAAGTGAAGACTTTAGGAATTTTAAGCATGAGAAAGAGGGTTAAGGTGATAAATGATCATTGTCAACAAATATTTAGAGGACCATCCTATGAAAAAATAGACTCATTCTAAGGGTAAGATTTGAATCAATAAGGTGGAATTATAGAAAAGTTGATTGTGCCTCATTGTAAGGAAGAACTATGTAATAACCAGGTCCATTTGACAGGTGAATGGACTTCTTTATTAGGGAGTGAAACCAATCTTGGCAAGTTTTCAAGTTGATGTTAGAAGAATATCATAAAAATAATGATCTGTGTAAATCTCCTCTCTGGGCCTCTTATTTCTCCATTCCTCTCTCTATATATATATTTGTGTGTGTGTGTGTGTGTGTGACTGCTTTCTACACAAAAGGCTGGGCAAATGTGGATCATTTGTGATCAAATGATTCTATCAATATTTCTAAATGCCATGTCATCTGGAGCTATCTCCAGTCATCCTAATCTTTATCTTGGCATCAAACCCAGAGGAGAGAGGCTGATGATTTTGTACTGCCCTCCCTCACTTAAATCCAATTCACTTGTAAGTCATGGCATCTCCTTCACAATGTCACGGTCCTCTTTGAGAACAAAGGACAGACACCAACCAACAAATGTCATGTTCCCAGGAACATGATTTTTTAAAAGGAAGATTTAAAGATGCAGAGTGAATAAAAAGTTGGCCTCGGGGCCAATCCTGGCTAATCCTGGCCAATTCTGGCCAATCCTGGGTTCAAGTCCTGTCTTTAACATATAGTGGCTATGTATTTTGGGAAATCATTGATCTCTAAGTACACTAACCCTATAAATTGAAGAGAAAAGGACAATTTTCATTGATGGAGGGAATTTCCTCACCAAGAGGTTGCCCATACCAATGAAATCACATATCTGGTCCATGTCTCTAAAGTAGTGGTTCTTAACCTAGAATATACAGAGAGTTCAAGGGATCAATGATTGGAAGGCAGAAAAAGCTATATCTTGATTTTCACAAACCTAATTTTAAAATGTAACATATTCTTCAATTATTTAAAGATACTATTTTGAGAAGAGATCCATAGATTTCATCAGACTCCCAAATTAGTCCACAATACCAAAGAGGTTAAGTACTCCTGTTAAGGGAGATTTAGTATCATGATCCAAAGCTAGGAGGAATCTTAAGAGATCAGCCGCTATATTTTACAAAGCTGTGTTTCCAGCCTAAGCCCTATTAGGATCATAATATTTCAGATTTAGACCCTAGAAATCAATTAAACCAACCCTTTCATTTCACAGATGAGGAACTGAGGCCCAAAGAAGTTCAATATGCCATGAATTTCATAAGGCTTACATTTTGATCTGTAAAGTTACTTTTCACTTTGTGATTATGTGATCTAATGAAATTTGTGATTGCATGAGTTTTAATGTCATACACTTTTTCCAATTGTCTTTAAATCATCTTCACCAAAGGATACAACCAAGAAACTCAAATTCAATGGCCCCCAGATTGAATTTATCTTTTTAAAAAATAAAAAATAGTAAAATTATTTCTCTTTCTGATATTTCTATATCTATCTGCAGTTCCAACATTCACCCAGAATCCCATGTTTATGACCTTGGAGCTAACTTTGACTCTTCTTTCTCCCTCCCCTTTCATTTCCAATTAGTTACCAAAGCTAATAACTCATCTCCACAGTTTTATCCCCTGCTCTCTCTTCCAGCACCCTAAGCCAGATTCTTAATATCACTGACAAGAGCCCACTAACAGGTGTTCTTGTCTCTCCTGTCTCCCTGGGCCAATCTTTCCTACACACTGCTATTAGACTAATCTTTCTTAACTACAAATATGGCTACTGGGCCTTTGACAGGAGGCTGTTTCTTGACAATTAATTCAAAACTAGCCTGTTTCAAGAGAAAAGCAGGAAGAATGTTAGAAAGATATATAGCCATGTTCCGGAACCCCATCAAGGCTAGCAGTGTGACTTAGAAGGGCTATTTGTTATCTGGTTTTGCCATGTCAACTGTTCCAAAATATTATAACAAAGACTAAAGATGATTATAAACAGAATATCACAGAGTAGTTAAGCAAGGAATTGCATGTGGTGCCCAGTCTTTGACTTGCTGCCATAGACAAAAAAATGGCCAAATAACTGCAAACTGCAGTCTTCCCTTTGGAGGAAAAAAATAAAATGATTTCAGCAAGGTCTCACTGTTCTCCAAATAAGGAAATGCTCTTAAAAATGACTCAAGGCAGAAAGAAGAAAAGTCATCTTAGGATCCAGATGGGAAACTCCAGTGTGTGTTTAGGAAGTTAAAGGGTAGCCCAAGTCCTCCAGATTGCAAGCTTACTAACTCTCTTTTATCATACTAATGGTTTCCTAGAACACTATTTCTGTTCTCTGTGGTAAATAAATTCAGAAATGATCTAGATATTAGAATTATGGACTTCTAATGCTAAAAACATCTGCAAAATTACTCTTTTTTTCCTTTAGGAAAAGATCTAGCCAAAGAGATGGTCTGAATATTCTGTTTGGCACATCTCACATTCTATTCAGTATCATGGATATTTATATCTACCTCTACAACCAAAGTTCCAGAAATGCAGGGCCATCTCCGAATCACAGGTCTTTGCAAATATTAGGTTCTTAAAAAATGTCTTAAGAACGTCACCGCTGGGTGGTATCATGGCCTACCTTCCCAGGAACTTTCTCTGCAAAACAAACTCCATGCAAACCAGAAAGAAAAATGCCTAGTCTTTGGATGCAAGAACAGGACAAGGATTCTTGGCTTATGATGTGTGGGTCTACAAAGATGGGTGAAAAGATGAAATGGAGAAAACCCTGGCAACAAAGAGGCCCAAGTGGAAAATCCCAGGGACTCCCAATGTTTACACTAGAGCTTCTTGAGCAGTGATGAGCCTAAACAGAAGCACAAAAGAAGAAGAAAAAATGCTGCAATGATTGTTGTCTCTGACCTACAGCTGACCTTTAGGAGAACATCAAGAAGCATCATGCTCCTGGTCTGACTCTGAGAACTAACAAGAAGGCTCATTCATCTCTCCACATAGAATGTGTTCATTCCATTAACACAGACTACTTTGCTTAAAGCCCTTTAACAACTCCAGAGAAACCAGTGAATGTCTTCAGTGATCAAATGTAAAGATTCTACTATTCCTTCAAATCCCAGAGTGCCCAACTTCTCCCCAAAGGATACCATCAGTTGGAAGTAATTTCTCCTTTCTCTGACCTCTTGTCCCCCATTTACTTTATGCAAACCTCTCTTAGCAATTAGCACAATCTATTTTGTATTCACACTACTTATCTCACTGTCTTACATCTTCTATTGGATTCCAAATTTCTAAGGGCCAAGACCCTGTGTTCCTCATCTTTGTAGCCCATGGTGTTTAAAAAAAGACTAGATGCCCAGTAAGTAGTTGTTGAGTGAGTTATCTACAGTAAATGAAACAAGTTTCAGTTTAGTGTTCAGTAAGTCATTTTTCAGTTATGTCCAACTTTTTGTGACCCATTTGGGATTTTCTTGGCAAAGATACTAGAGTGTTTTGTCATGTCCTTCTCAAGCTTATTTTACAGATAAGGAAACTGAGCAAACAGGGTTAAGTGACTTGCCTAGAGTCACACAGCTAGTACGTGTCTGAGGATAGAGTTGAACTCAGGAAGAGGAGTCTTCGTTATTTCAGGTTTGTTACTCTATCTACTATGCCACCTAGCTGCCCATAAAAGTCTAGAATAGATAAATATAATCCACAAATAATTTGAGGATTGTAATTTGCTCAAAGTTTCAATTTCTAGCCCCAGCACCAGTTTTATTAGGGTCACCACAATTAACAAAACTTACATATGAAATTGCCACTTTCTCTACATGTATATTACATGAACGATGTCTTATATGTTGTCTTCTGCTGCTCAAGAACAGGGACCTTTTTTCCCCCTCCCTTTCTTTGTATCCTAATGCTTAGCACTTTGTGTCTTGGTGAAGTTTCAGCTTCTAGCCCCAGCAAACTTTATTAAGGTCACCACAATTAATAAAACTGGCATCTGAAATGACCATTTTTCTCTACATATATCTTACATGAGTAATGTCTTACAGGTTGTCTTGGTTAAGAAAGGGACCTTTTCTTTCTCCCTTTCTTTGTATCTTTAGGCTTAGCACTTTGTATCCTGGTGCTTATTAAATGTTTATTGAATGATTGATTGCTAACTTTCTAATGATGTTGGCAATATTTTGTGACTTAGGCAAATCATCTAATCTTTTTAGGTCATAGTTTCCTCACTGGTGAAATGAAGGGACAGGAGTAGGTGGCTTCCAAGATTTCTTCTATCTCTAGATCCAGGATTATATACTACTAAGAAGTATTCAAATGTCCAGAAGATGAGAAAAGAATGAGAAATTAGTTCATCAAATATGAATAATGTATCTATAATGAGCCTAATTTTAGGAAATATAAAGGAATAGAAGATCTCATTCTTGTCCCTGACAAGACTAAGAGGAGTTGTGATCATCATCAACAGATATTTGGAGAACCATGCTCTGGAAAAAATAGTCTTGGATAAACTATTATGTGCTTACAATGTAATCCAAAGGTTTTTCCTGATGATCATTCTAGACCCTTCAAACTCTAGAATTCTAGGATTTGAGCATTCTATTCTCATTAGAGACAAAATAGGTTGATTCAAATTTCAGCTTGTCTCATCAGACCTTTTTATTGGAGTCACTAAGAACTCAAACTTGGAAGTGACATTCATACCTTTCTTCTGGAAATTCTAATGGAGGAGCTATGATCATCATGACTTAGAACAGGTCACTTGCCTCTCTTGCACTAAGTTCCATGTTCTGCACAATGAGACATTTGGAATCTAAATTACTTGACCCTATATTTTGATAGGAAAAGGTAAGTGATAACAAAAAGTAGCATGTGATTAAGTGACAGGTGAGTGGTCTGGAAGTTCCAAGGTCAGAGAAATCACTGTGAGCTATTGAAGCTGAGGGATGTGAAAGGGAAGAGATAGGCTTTGAAAGGAGGGACAGGCATGGGAATATAATCAATCTGTGAATCATTAAAAGTTGGCTGCATGGTACAGGAAATAAATTGTTTTGCTCATGGGCAGCTACCCTTGTCACTGTTCAAAAAGAATTGTCTTATATGAAATCTGTTCAACTTGGAAACAATTTTGAAAATGTTCACAGATGTCATCTGGTCAAACTAACCATGACAAGCCCTAACGTGTTTCTTTGCCTGATGCTTGAGTTGGCCGGCTTCCAAAACTGTCCATCTTAGAAAGGGTAAAAGATGGAATGGTCTTAAAATGGGATGTCACCCACACAGTGAGTTCACAAATTAGCCTGCAAATTCTCGAGCCAGAGATGGTTCAGGAATTGGACACTGCAACAATGAAAATGCCTCATACAAAGCTTGCCTTTTGAATCTGAGTTATAAACAATCCAAAGCCAAGGTTAGAAGCAAGTTCAAGGAGAAAAACAAATATAACAGAACAGACAGAATGGACAGCTTTAACTTCTTCATTTTTTCCCACATGTTCTACCTCAAGGAAGAGAAAATACAGTCTGGAGGAGAGGTTCAAAACTGAGATACCCCACCAGCTAGGAAGGTCATGGTGGGTACAAAGGGAGAGAGATTCCTGTCATATTTTGTGCCTGGAGCAATCTCCAGGAAGGGAAGTAGGATCATAGCATGCCCCTCAGCAAAAACAGAACCAGAGATTCCAGGTGAACAGGCTTGGAAAATCCCCTCCTGGAAAGAGCAAACTAACAAAATATTTGAGTTTAGTTAATGATCATAGGATTAAAGTTAAAAGGGATTTTAAAGATAATCTATACCAACTTCCTTATGTTATAGATAAGAAAACTGAGGCCCAGAGAAGAAACTGGCCTCAGGTAACAGAGACAATAATAGAGGTGAGATTTGAATTCATATCTTTTGCCTCTAGATTTAGAACTCTTTCCACTATGCCAACACAAGGATCACATTCAGAGAACAGACTCAGTTTCTTCATCTGCAAAATGAGGGGGTTGAACTAGATGGCTTCTGAGATCCTTTGTTGATCTATATTGATCTAAGACACTAAGGACCTTTAATTCCAGAAATAGCTTCTATAAAACTTTTGTGCCATGTGTGTTTGGGATCACCCAACATTCCATCAACTTTTTATTAAAATGATTTCTTTTTACATTTTATTACAATAGTATTTTATTTTTCTAGTTATATGCAAAAATAGTTTTCATTACTAATTTTTGTAAGGTTTTAAGTAGATGACTTTCATTAAGTAAGAACTGCCTTTTTACTATAATCAGTTTCCTTTGCCATCCTGTGTATTTTAATTTATTCATAAAAAAGCATATTTCATAGAATGGGTCTATAGGATTCATTTATGAGGTTCACAATCCCCAAAATGGTAAAGAAACCCTTGGTCGAGGCTTGTTGATAGTTATTATAATGGATTCTTTAGTTATAGTTATCCGCATTTTGAAGATGAGCAAGCTGAGGTTCATACAAGATAAGTTAGTTGCCTTTGTATTCTAGGCATGTTGGGTTCTCTATGAATGGACAAGCAGAGACATCTATGTAGAAGAAGACAGAGGAAGAGAGAAAAAGAGGAGAGAGAAAGAAAGAGAGAAGGAGAGGGGGAGAGAAAGACAGAGACAGAGACAAAGAGACAGAGACAGAAGACACAGAGACAGACACAGACACAGAGACACAGAGAGAGACAGAGACAGACAGGCAGACAGAGACAGAGAGACAGAAAGAAGCAGAGAGAGATAGAGAGACAGACAGAGAGACAGTGAGACAAAGAGACAGAGAGATGGGGAGGGAGCAAGAGAGAAGGAAAAGGAAAGAGAGACAGACAAAAACAGAAAAACAAAGCTAGGGACAGAAAGACAGAGACAGGGACAGAGAGACAGAAATACAGAGAAAGAAAAGAGAAATATCAGTTTGGACTGATTCAGTAATCATAGATTTAAAATTAGAAGGGACTTCAAGTGATCATCTAGTTCAACCCTTTCATGTTCCAGATGAATATACTGAGGCAGATGAAGGCTTCAGGTCAAACAGGCAGTAACTGATAGAGATGAGATTTGAGACCAGATTCTTTAATTCCAAATCCATTTCTCTTTCTACTGCCTCAGGGATTCTTAATCTTTTGTATGCTATGGCTGATAGTCTGGAGAGATCAATGGACACCTTCTGTAGGAATCATGTCTTTAAATGAACAAAGCAAAATACACAGGATCATAAAGGAAATAAATTACAATAAAATGTCATTATTGATTTTTTTTTAATTCACAGACTGCAGGTTAAAAATTCCTGCTGTATGGCAATATGGGAATCAAAGTCAAATACAGACTTTAGAAATACATGCAATGAATAGAGGGAAAAGCAACAGCCAGACATAGAGATAAACTCTTGAAGGAAATACAGGAATTGGGTAAAAGGTACGAGGGATAGCTCTGACAAGGAGAAAAGTCACCTTTTTCTCACTTTCTTAATAACATAAGTAAATAAGAAGATGAGAGAAGAAATAGAAAAATTTCAAAGTGTGGAATGAGGGTATTGAGAAGCACACTACAGATTCCTCAATTTTCTCAGTAAAGAGGCAAGGTCATTTCCTAATTGATGGGGTCGGGGCTGAAGGAAAGAAAACATTTGGAGTAGCCAATGATGGATTCATACTAAAGAATCAATTATGGAATAAAATGATTGCCCTCTAACAGTAAGGAGAGTAAATTAAGATTAGAAAAGATAAATTTGGAATGAACCTATGTCAGCGTAGGTGTGTGATTTCTTCCAGCAGCATAAGCATCTTAAGAGTAGAAGAGTCCAAATGGGGTTGAGAACTGGTAGGGTTTGATTGACATACAAACAAAAGACAATGGCAGCTACCTCTCTAGAAAGACCAATTAGACAGACAGTTCAGACAGGAAGCATTTGCATGTAGGTATGGCCACACTCCAGTCAAGCTGCTTCCCAGCCCTCTCTCCTCCTGGTTGTTGCCTTTTCGGTGCTGAATTTCTGTTGTCCAGGGACAACTGATATTCTGGCTTCTTCCTCTTACTCTACCCATGAGAAAGCATCTCAGAATTTCAGAGTTTCTCACAGGGTCTTGTGAGCTAAGGTCTGAGGTCTTTCCCTGAGGTTTTCCTCTGACTTTAACCTTTGCTTAATATATCTTTAGAAGGAAGTTTAGGGCCCTTTCTGCTTAGCTTGCTTCAGATGGGGTTCATGAAATAAAGCCAGAGTTGTTCATAACACTCTTCTGAGGAACTGAGAGGGAGTGTAAAATTATAGGTTGAAACATGGATTTAGACCTAGGAAGATGTTGGTTTGAATGCTGCCTCAGGCACTTAGTGGCAGTGTAACTCTGGACAAGTCACTGTACCTCTGTCTGTATAAGAGATTGGATCTCTAATGTACCTTTTGGTCCCAAATCTTGCCTCAACATTTCCTTATGGTTTCTCATAGAAAAATAGAATAAAATGATAAAAATGGTAAGCGTTGGTTAATATAAATTCTGGTGAACCTGGAATGGGAAGTTTCTCATGCTGAGAACACATGACTCTTTAGGACATGAGACTTCATTTACGATGTCATTTAGTCAATAGATGTGTATTATACCCCACTGTGAATTCATACTGTGTCTCAGACACTAAGCACTAGGACTACAAAGAAAGGTAAAAGACAGACCCTGCCTTCAACAAGTCATAGTCTGATCATTATACATGGCAACAACAAGATTATACAATGATCAATTCTGATAGACATGGTTCTTTCCAACAATTGAGGCCAGTTCCATGATCTTGTGATGAAGAGAGCCATCTACACCCAGAGAGAGGACTGTGGGAACTGAGTGTGGAGCACAACACAGTATTTTCACCTTATTTGTTGTTGTTTGATTGCATTTTATTTTCTTTCTCATTTTTTCTCTTTTTGACCTGATTTTTCTTGTACAGCAAGACAATTGTATAAATATGTATATATTTATTGGACTTAACAAAAAGAGAAAAAAGTTCACAGTCTAATGGGATGTCCATCTAATATTCATCATAGGGACCTAGATTGAATGCTTTCTTTAAAACCTTGTGCACAGTGATAAATGGGAACAAAAAGAGTCAGCAGCATCTCCTCAGAATAGGACAGAATCCTCCTCTTCCTCCTCCTCCTCTTCTTCTTCCTTCTCCTCTTCAGCAAAAAAGTACTTTCTTCTCCATCATGCAGCAGCCTAAGCTGGAGGCCTTTCTTGGACATCTTGGCCTTTCTGTCAACTCCTCTCTTCTTCCAAACCTCACTATATCTCTGTAAGGAGGTGTTGGTGGGCCACACAATCATAGATTTAGAGGTAAAAAGAACCTAAACCCAGTTGAGACCAACTCCCTCATTTGGGCCCAAATGTTAAATGAGAAATCAATTAATCTTATAGGATCATTATTTTCTTATGGCTCCAAGTGAATATATAACGGGACAAAGAAATTGAATAACTTGTCCAAACTAACACAGCTTTTAAATATTAAGGGAAGATTTCAACTTGTCTATACTGACTCCAAATCCAGGACTTTCTTCACCACACCATATTGACCTTTCTACACACAAACCTAGACTACCTACACACCACTATACTGATAGAGAAATAGACTCTACTTCCCAGTGGAGAAATGGATAGGTAAATGTCATGCCTGAAGTAATAGTTAATAAATGGCTAATTGAAGCTTTATAAGACCTAGAGTTATAGAGTTAGCTTTCAAAGGAATAGCCAGAAAAATGATGACCAAGTATGTTTCTAAGCTCTTGGCAGGGAGGTAATGAACCAAAGTGCTAAGATGAGACAGACATGTTCAGACAGTCAATGTGTACCTTTGCTCAACCTGAATTACTTAATTATTTCAAGGGAGGGCTTTTCCTTTTCTTTGTTGTTTTTTGTTTTGTTTTTTTTTTTGTGTGTGTGTGTAGGAGAGCAAGAAGAAGGGAGAATCGTAATAGTGACATTAAAAAAGAAGGAAAAAAAGAAAAGGTCAATGAATCACTTTAAAAATGAATAGAAGAGAGTGGAAGGAGGTTATAGAGAATACAGAGAAGCTGCGCATGTTGGAATTAACATGCTTAATTTGAGTTATACACTACCACCCTCAAATAACCAACTCTATTTAGATAGGGGCAGGTGGGTGAGGAGAAAAAAACAAGTAATATATAACAGAAGTTCACAGATTCTTATCCAATCTCCATTTTTTGTTGTATATTGAATTGATTCTATTTGTTAAATGTTCATTGAGTTCACTATAGAAATTTTATTTTTCAAAAATTGGGAAAAACATTTGGAAGACACTCGTAATATCATGTAAGCCATCCCCTCCTTTTATGTTTGAGAAATCAAGTCCAAAGGCATTCCTTCTCCAAGGTAACCCTCCTGGAGGCAGAGCCAGATTCTAGCTAGTCATTAGGTCTAGATTTAAAGCTAGAAGAGAACCTTATGTTTACTTCATTTTACAAAGAAGGAAAATGAGGTCAAAAGAGATGAAATGCATTATCCATTTCATGGCCCTTTTGCCTCATGATTCTTCTTCACTAAGAATCTGCCGTATGCTACTTATTCCCACTATATGCCTTTCCCTTGCCCTTTGGTTGGCCCCGACTTGACTTCATGGACATGTTTTGCCAGGCATAGAGCACCATTGGAACAATACTGGTGTAAAGAAGATGTATGGAGAGAAGGCCAGGAATCTTCCAAGCCTTGTGAAATTTCCCAAGCCAATCATGTCCACTTTCTCTCTTCTAGCTGTGGAGCCAACCCATTATTCAAGAGCAGCATCTGTCCAAGACGTGGCTGAACCAGCTTTGTAGCCTTACCATGCAATTAGCTGGATTCTTGTATTGTTGCCCTTTATGCAGCCAAAATGGTTGTGAGATGATTATATATTATTCGATTTCCTACCTTCAGGCTTTATATATGTCGCACCCTTCCTCTCTATCCTCTTGTACAGAATGCACTCCTTTCCCTCTACTACCACTTAGAATCCCTGATTTCTTCAAAAAGTGACTCAGGAACTATGAGATTCCTTTCTTTATTACCCTCCCTTATTCATTATTAACATTTTGTCAACCTTAAAATTGCTTTATACAGGTTCCTGGGATAATAATGTTAGGGTCTAAAGGAAGCCAGTATGGTAGTGTGCTACCTCCTATTTTTCAGGCTGACTCTTCTGTTAAGCTGACTGGCTTTTTCTACCTGTCCATCAGAGCTGGTCATCATTTGGTGGGAATGGCAGTCCTTTATCCATAGGGCTTATTGTGAACTGGTATACTAGTAGACCTGGGTATCTCAGCTGAGACACCTATAAACGAAGCAGTTGTGGAGCTGATTGGGGCAGTCTGAGTTAACCTGATCCTGAAATAGAATGATTTGGAACCCAGATATGAGCCTTTCAGCAAGGTGGACATAAAATCAGCTCTAGAATGCTAACAGTTGGTCAGTGATTGGTACTGCCATTCATTAGGAACCTAGGACATTCTAGACAAGAATTCCCCTTGATATTTTCTCAAGGTCAGGCTGCAAGAAATGAAAAAGAGAAAGATCCAAGACAAAAGCTTCCTGAGCCAGAAGAATATTTACTGGCTCAGAGGAAAGTGCCTTACTCGAAAAATTTATCCATATTTTGTATTAGAAAGTTTCATAGCATAGCATAAAGAGAGTCAGACTGGAGGGTCAGGAAAATGGGGATTCAAGATCTGCCTTGTAACAGATTGTTACTGGCTGTCTGATCCTGGACAAGTCATCTTTAAGGAATACTGGTTAATATTTGTAGAGAATGTTCTTATGCCAATGAAATCATCCAACCAATCCAAAAAAAAAAAAAAAAAAAAAAAAAGAAGAAGAAGCTTCCCCTAGTGCATTTTCATTAAAATTTTCTTAAAATGCATTTTCGTTATATGGAATACTAATTGTATTTCTAAGATGTATAGGAATTAACATGAAAGATATATTGTATTAGCTTATATCTAAAAAGAAACAGATATTTTAGCATAGGCAGGTTCCAGTACTACCTGGCCTATTATGATAGTATGTTAGGGTAAGTCACTTCCCTACTCTGAAAAAGTAACTTGCCTAATTAGCATTCTACACAACTCTCCAAGACCATAGGAGGGAGGGAAGATCCCACCCTGCATTGCTAGGGTTTCATCTCCAGAAATTCCCTGCCCAATGAAATCATGAGTCCAATCTCAATGTCCTAACTCCCTCAGTACACATACTGTATCACCTTCTCCATTCCCTGCAGATTGTAAACTCCTTGAGGTTAGAAATGGTTTCATTTGTGTTTTTGTACCCTCTGTGTCTGATTGGCACATAGTAAGCAATTAAGAAATGCAAGAAAGATATAAAATAATTATAAAATAGCATAAAGGGTCTATGATGCCTTCCTCATAGAAGCAGGTGACCTATTATCACCACCAAGTGCCTCCCTTTAGACCTCAGCAGTATTAGCCCAGGAGCCTGGACCAAGCTTTCCTGCAAACTCCATCCCACTCTGTGTTTCCAGATAGGCATGTGTATTTCTATCCTCATTTTACAGATGGGGGAAAATAAGACTGAGGTTAGTTAAGAGATTAACTTGGCTGCATTACTATTGTAAGGGTTAGAGCCTAGATGCTAAAGCAAGTATCCTGACAGCTAGACAATCCACTGATCAAGAGCTGAAAGAGATTTTAGAGACCACTGAGTCTTGCTCTTTAATTTCACAGGTGCAGAAACTGAGATTTTAGAGAGATAAGTGATCCAGGGGTCACAAAGCCAACATCAATGGGACTTGAACTTCTGCAGCTAGGTGGTGCCATAGTACATAGAGTGCTAGACCTGAAGTCAGATGAAGACTCTGGATTCAAATCCAGTCTCGGACACTTACTGGCTGTGTGATGCTGAGCAAGTCATTTAATCTATACCTGTTTCTCTATATTTCCTCATCTACAAAAGAGAATAATAATAGCACCTAATAATTATTATAAGGACTATGCAAGGTGATATCTGTAAAGAGCTTGGCACATGTAGGCATTATAGAAATGCAAGGTATTATTAAGTATTTTGCAAACTTTAAAGTGCTATGTAATTCAAGTTGCTATTATTATCATTATTATTATTCCTGTCTATAAATCCAGCCATTGCAGGTTTCCTGTTATGGATTAGACTTAGATATTGTTCTGGGTCCCCTGTGCCTCTGAAATTCAGTGATTTTGTACATGTTTATTTCTGTGAGTTAAGATAGGGAGAAAATGAAAAATGACTCGAACTCTGAGAGCTCTTTAAGGGATCCACAGTTCTGCTCTTACACAATGACCTACCCATCAAAATGGATAATTGATTTTCCCAGCGTCCTGCAGTCACTGAAGATCAAAACTAGGATACCACAAAAACCAGGATTCTACCTCCATTCCCTTGATGTCTCCAAATCCAGGAAGATTCCCTGCTCAGTTCTGGATCTGAATGTAGAAAAGGATCATGGGAAATAGAGGAGGAGAGCCACCAGAGAGGCCAGTGAAGAGGGATAGCAAGACTTGGTTACATAACCTAGACATACTATCTTTCTTGGAAAATCCTTCAGGGAGTAGCTTTCTCTGTCCTCCCTTAACCACTTGGCTTTGAGGAGGCCCCTCTAAAACAACATCTGATTTCCATCTCAGCAGAGCAGGCCAGGGTCCAACCCAAAAGGACCCCAAGCAGGAATAAGGGTCCTATCTCCCTCTCAATCTGACAGCCCCTGATAAATGTCAGAAGTGGTTTAAAGCCAGCTTCCTCCTCTGTGGCTTTGGCCAGATCTGCATTTTCGTAAAAAGAAAAGAATGGGAGATAAGACAGACCAAGAAAATGCCGAAGGTAACAAACATAATATTCTGAAAAATGTTCCCACTGGGAGGGAGCCTGTAATTGAAATATATACAAAAGATATGGTGTCCTTGAGTTTCTCTGGGGAGCTTTTTACTTCAGAAAGTTATTTATAATACTCTCTTATGATATTTACTAGCACTTGTCAACATTTTTTTTCTTTTTTAAAAAACCACACATTTGGTGTTCTGAGGATCTTCTAAGGAATAGCATAGCAAAGATACTAGAACTGTAATGTCAGTAGTCTAGGGAACACCCCAGTTGAGAGAATGTCTTCTCCCTATTCTGATCAGTAACTTCTCTGCAACTTTAAATTTTCCAGAACACTGAAAGATTAAGCATTTTTTTTCCCCAGAGTCACAGAAACAACCAGCAGAAGAGGCAAGATTCAAATTCTGGTCTTCTGAATCATCCAAATTCTCAGATTTGATCAATGTTGGGAGCTCCACCCACAAATCACAGCCCTTTTCATATTTTGTTATTGTTCAGAATTGTCTCATTCTTTGTGACACCATTTGAGACTTTTGTTGGCAAAAATACTGGAGTGGCTTGCCATTTCTTTCTCTAATTCATATGACAAATGAGAAAACTGAGGCAAACAGGATTAGATGACTTGTCTGTGGTGACACAGTTAATAAGTGTCTGAGGCTGGATTTGAACTCAGGGCTTTCTGCTTCCAGGCTTCCCTCCACTCTACCTACAATGCCACTTAGCTCCCATTCTTCTGCACTTTAACATCAGCTAAAGTGGCAGTGGCTGAAGTTGAGATTGAGGCTACAGACACTTCAATAATGGCTCCTTGTGTGTCCACCTAAATGGATCCTGATCTCTGTTCCCAGGCACAGACTTGAAGCCTTCCTATCTCATTAGGTCATGCCAGATTATGTGTCCAACTAGCACAAATTCTGAGAGAGAGCTCAAGGTTATTTCCATGCCATCTGGAGACAATGGATAGAATTTTTGTGAAGGCGGTACCAAGATAAGATGCTGACATCAGTTATGGCCCAATCATTTAAGCGAATGAAAGGGAGTGAGGACATGAAGGTTCCAAAGAAAAGATCATATTTTTAAAGATTTCGGTTCTTTAACTAGAGTTTGCTCAGTTTTTCCATCTGTAAAGTGGAGATATGATCCTTACCCAATCCATTTCCCAGAGTAGTAATAAAATTGCAAGGAGATAGTGTATAAGAAAGAATTTTTACAAAATTTAAAGAACTATCCCAATTCTGGTATCATAGGGCTAGAAGAAAAACATGAAGACCATTTGAGTTATAGACCAATATGGAAGACCATTTGAGTTATAGACCAATATGGAAAGAATATCATAGCAATTGGTGGTAAAGGAAAAAGAGATATTTGAAATCATTCTTTCTTTAGGACTTAGGAATCATAGGATTCAAGTTGTAAAGCACCTAAGAGGTAACCTAATTTGTTCACTCACCTTACATGTTAAGTAATTTGCCTAAAGCAATGAGAGAGGTAGGATTCAAACCCATGTTGACTGGTTCAAAACAAGTGTGCTCCCCATTGCCTCATGTTGCTTCTCAGTTATCTAGTCCAATATTTCCCAATTCTAATCAAATCTCACCTTCCACAGGATCACTTTCCTGATCAGTCCTTACCTCCATTACCCTTGCCCAATCATCAAGAGCCTTCCTTTTGAAATTATCTTCTCCTTCCACTGTCTATATCTAGTTATTTACATGTTGTCTTCCCCATTAGAATATGGGCTCCTTAAGGAAAGGGACCATTACTATTACTAATTTTTTTTTGTCTTGCTCTGTATGTCAAGCTTAATACAATATCTGACACATAGTAAGCACTTAAGTGCTGTCTGACTTTCATATATTCCTTATTTATACATATAGTCTCATGTGACCCTTACCATCATGGATGAGGTGAGTAGTACTGGCATTGTTGCCTCCACTTTACAGATGAAGAAACTGAAGCTCAGTGAGCTGAAGGGACTTACCCAAAGTCACTCAACTTGGAAGGATCCATGCTGTGGTTTTAACCCAGGTTGCTGTGGATTCTAACCACCATTATTATGGATACCCACCATACTGGATGTATCATAAGAACTACCCTCCTGATGTTGGATATGAGGTAAAGGTGGGCAAATATGGTTCAGTGCTTCAAAGGGATCCTGACTTTGAATTCTGGCTCCTCCATTTCTGATCTATATATCATTTAGGTACTTAGGCAATTATTTAGGTAATCATTTAACTTCTTTGGACCTGTTTCCTTTTCTGTAAAATCAGAGGCTGAATTAAATATACCCTAAGTTCCCTTCATTTCTAAATCTATACGTCTATAACATGTAATGGAAACCTGATCACTTCCATATCTATGATCACATGACCAATAAGTGATTAAATAGCTCTGAAGATAACTATTCATTAAAATTTAGCATTGAAGCAAAAAGTAAAGAGGGCTTTCTTAGAGAGCAATATGCTAGTTTTAAACCATCAAGGAAAGAAACGAGCAATTCTTAATCACATACTAGGAGCCAAGCACTCCATAAATATTACATCACCCCCCTTCCCCCACAACAACCCTGGAAGGTAGATGCTATTTTTATTCCCATTTTATAATTGGTAAAACTGAGACATTTTGAAGCTAATGATTTGCCCAAGATCCACAGCTAGTAAGTATCTGAGGGCAGAGTTGAACTTAGGAAAATGAGTCTTCCCATTCTATCCACTCTGTCTCCTCATTATCTCAAAAGAAAGAATCCAGAGCATATGCCCCTTGATTAAAAAACAAAACAAAAAAAACAGTTTTCTTTGGGTAGAACCAAAGGTATCATTGGAGAAAGCAATGCTGAGAGGACTGGAAATCATTTAATCACGGTACTGAAGAGTGTGATGCAAAAATTCAACTCCACAAGCACTTATTAAGCACCTTCTATAATCTGGGTGTAGCAGGGTGGATAGAATTTGTCTAGGTATTAGCAAGATTGGGGTTCGTGTTGGCCTCTGACACATACTGGCTGAATGCCTGGCCATTCCACTTCCCCTCCCAGCATTCTAGAAACTCTCTAAGAATGTAAATTTCAAGATGGTGCCAATTCATGGAGAGAGCATGTCTCCTTGTCTGGGAGTTTCCTTTGCCAATGAAATACTGGGTCTAGCACCTAGCCTACTGGCTATGCTAGGTGCTGGAGGATGAAAAGACTTAGCTTGAGGGAGCTTATGGTAAACCAGGAAACATGACATGCAGAGAGAAGAATATAAGGTAGAAGGGTTAGTTGTAAAGTGTTCTAGAAATGCTTAAGAGGATGAGAATACTTTCAATTAAGGAGCATGAAAAGGGAAGAAGAAGAACTATACAGAGCTACATGGGAGAACTGCCTTCTAAAGGCCTTAAAGGCAGAAAAATTATTACATGTCACTCATGGCGGCCTCTGCCCAGATCCTGCCTTTTCTCCTATGGCCATTCTCACATCTGGTCTTGGGCTAGCTAAAAATTTGCTCCATGGTGAAGCTCCCCACGCACACCCTGGTGCCATATTCTTCAGGGACCAAGAATGGGAATGTTCAGAAGGAGAAAGGTCAAAGCAGCAAAGCAGCAGGAAGGAGGACCTGTAATGAGCAGCCAGGCTTTCTGCAGCCATGATGCCCCCTGGAGCCCACAACCATTGGCCCGGTGGGAGGGTACAGGCAGTCTCCCAGGTCACTCATTCACAGTGAGCAATACAAAAGCAGGCATTTCATTGGAATATTGTTGTTCCAAATCCTTGTTGAAAGGAGTAGGTGGATCCCCTGCCTGGAGCTTGGAAACATTCTTGTTATAGAATTTTCCCCTGATGATCTTCAATGGAGGAGATTTGTATGTAACAATCCCCATTTGTTGTTGTTGCCAAAATACTAACCTTCCAAACTGAGGGAAACAGACCTTCAGGGATCACAGTCTAGAATAATGGGGAGAACATTAACTCTTTAAAGAACTCTATAGATCTCTTGCTTGCCTTTAAGAAACAGTGTAAATAATGAGACACAGTGGTTACACTGTGTAAGAGATGGTTCTCCTTGTTCTCAATTCGGTGAATCCCTCTGATCTTTCATTTGAGGGAGCATCCAGGTAAGCCATCATGCCCTCTTCAAACAGGGAACAGCCCAGTTTTACCCTGACCCCAGCATGGCAACCTTTCCTCATTTCCCCCATTATTTTTTTAGCTCTTTTGTGTTTTCTTCCTGCCTAGAAAATAAGTTCCTTGAGGGCAGAGACTCTTTTTTTCTGTCTATTTATAGCTGTAGCATTGGTACAATATCTGGCACAGAGTAAAAGCTTAATAAATTTTCTTTCTATCCATATAAGTACCTATATCTCTCTAATCTCTATACAAAGTAGGATCTAGGTAGGCAAGTAGGTAGATAGATAGACAGAAAGGGGAATAAAAAAAGGAGAAATCTGTTGATATCTTTGTATTGATCTATGCCTCCATCGAAATATAAATAGACAGGACAGATGGATAGATAGATAGATTGACACAGACATGTACATAAGAACTGAACCTGTGATTTCATTGGTAAAAAGAACTCCCAGATGAATAAAGTCCATCTATCAATGCAGATCAGAATCTCTGAAATCTTTAGTCTTTGAGGGTTTTCTGGTATTCTAAAAGGTGACAGGATCACCAAGCCAAAGGGCAGAACTTTAACCCAGGTTTGCCTGTTTTTGTATGTGAGCTCTCTATCCACTATACCATACAACTTCTTACAAAAGTATGTGCTGAATAAATATAAAGAAAATAAGTATAATACATTTTTATTTATCTTTAAGGAAAAATATGGGCCAAAAATAATGGGCTGAGAGGTAATGGATAACAGACAGCTAGCCTGATTATTTGCACTAACATTCACTAAATTTAAAAGATCTGAAAAGAGGTACTTTGGGTATATTTTCTATGGAGGATTTGTGGAGGCTTATGGAAAAGAATCATAGAATTCTATAATTTCAAAATTGGAAAATCTTCTGCCTTAGAGATTTCTTTCTGCCAAGCTAAACACCCCTAGTTCTTTCAACTGCTCCTCCCACCATATGAACTTGGAGCCCTTCACTGTGTTGGTAGCTATCCTCTTGATGTATTGGCCAAGTTTGTCCTTTCATAAAAGTCTCCCAGCAAAGGTTGTTGGGAAAGAATAGCTCCTGGAGCAGCTTTGGGGCCATTAGTTCTAAGAAGGCAGTACTCAAAATATAAAAAAAAGGAAGAGGGAGAAAATGATTTTAGAGCATATGAGCCTATTGTTGCAGAACAGGGCTCTGCCTCCCAAAGAATTGGCACTTTCCTAAGAAGGTTCTTTGCATCTGGATTCCAAACCAACAAAAAGAACATTTGTCTGCCTTGCTGCTGCTGCAGCTTATTAAAAACCTTGCAGTTTTCCATTTGATTTGAACCTGAAGTCTTCTCAATGGAGCCTACCCCTATTGGAAATAGGAGCTCCCTGAGATCTAGACTGCCTTGATTTATTTCTTTTATCTCTTGTGTTTACCACAATGTTTGATACATAGTAAACACTTAATAAATTCTCTCTCTCTCTCTCTCTCTCTCTCTCTCTCTCTCTCTCTCTCTCTCTCTCTCTCTCTCTCCTTTCCCTCCTCTTCCTCTAGATAGATTTTTTTCCTGGAACATATTCTGATAATTTGATTGATGGAGTATTATAATTTCTTAAGAAATCATAACTAGAAAGAATTTAAAGAAATATTAAAAGGTTCATGTGAACTGAAGCAGAGGGAAGGATGCTGGTGCAAGAACACACAATGATTACAATAATATGAATGGAAACACCACTGAAAAGTACCCAAACTCATATTAATCACAATAAATCAGCTTAGTCTCAGAGAAAGGATGATGAAATACAATGTCCACTCCTATAAGGATATATGAGGAGATTCTAGGAGCAGGATGGATGTAGGATCTGCTGCCAGCATCATTCCTTTGATTAGTTTTGATGAACTACCTTTGTCTGTTATAAGGAAGGGTTTAATTTTGGTCATGGGTCAGAAGATGACTATGGTATAAAAAAAGGCATCCCTGAATCTTTTTTAAAAAGTAGAGGGTTTGAAAACTAATGCAGACAAAATTAGAAGGGAAGCAATAATCTGGAAAAACTTTACAGTCAAAGGTTCTGATAAAGGCTTCATTTCCAAAATATATAGAGAATTGACTCTAATAAAAAATCAAGCCATTCTCCAATTGATAAATGGTCAAAGGATATGAACAGGCAATTCTCAGGTGAAGAAATTGAAACTATTTCTAGCCATATGAAAAGATGCTCCAAGTCATTATTAATCAGAGAAATGCAAATTAAGACAACTCTGAGATACCACTACACACTTGTCAGATTGGCTAGAATGACAGGGAAAGATAATGTGCAATGTTGGAGGGGATGTGAGAAAACATACTGATACATTGTTGGTGGAATTGTGAATACATCCAGCCATTCTGGAGGGCAATTTGGAACTATGCTCAAAAAGTTATCAAACTGTGCATACCCTTTGATCCAGCAGTGTTACTACTGGGCTTATATTCCAAAAAGATCTTAAAGAAGGGAAAGGGCCCTGTATGTGGAAGAATGTTTGTGGCAGCCCTCTTTGTAGTGTTCAGAAACTGGAAATTGAGTTGATGCCCATCAACTGGAGAATGGCTGAATAAATTGTGGTATATAAATATTATGGAATATTATTGTTCTGTAAGAAATGACCAACAGGATGATTTCAGAAAGGCCTGGAGAGACTTACATCAACTGATGCTGAGTGAAATGAGCAGGACCAGGAGATCATTATATACTTCAACAACAATACTATATGATAATCAGTTCTGATGGACGTGGCCCTCTTCAACAATGAGATGAACCAAATCAGTTCCAATAGAGCAGTAATGAACTGAACCAACTACAGCCAGAAAAAGAACTCTGGGAGATGATTATGAACCACTACATAGAATTCCCAATCCCTCTAATTTTGTCCGCCTGCATTTTGGATTTCCTTCACAGGCTAATTGTACACTATTTCAAAATCTGATTCTTTTTTGTATAGAAAAATAACTGTTTGGACATGTATATATATATTGTATTTAACTTATACTTTAACATATGTAACATGTATTGGTCAACCTGTCATCTGGGGAAAGGGGTGGGGGAAGGAGGGGAAAACTTGGAACAAAAGGTTTTCCAATTGTTAACGCTGAAAAATTACCCATGCATATATCTTGTAATAAAAAGCTATAATAATAATAAAAAAGAAGAAAAAAAGTAGAGGGTTTGAATGACAGAATTATAGATCTCAAGCTAGAATGACCTCAGAGGTCATCTGGTCCAATCTGCTTCATTTTAGAAATGAGGAAACTGAGATTCACCCAGATACTCTAGAACTGTTTTCTTTTCACTATGTCACACTAATCCTAGAATACATTTGCAAATCCACATATGAATATATGAATGTGTACATCATACATACATTGAGCTGGTATAGTTTGGATTCTAAAACAGAAACCTGTTTTCAGAAAGTATTTAAAAGTTCTACATAAAGTACACACACAGACACACAGACACACAGACACACACACACACACACACACACACACAATCAATCAGGCAACTTTTTCCCCAATGCGCGTCTACCCTGAAGTTTATGCCATCCTTTGGATGGTTGGAAAGGTGACTCATTCCCTAAAAATACCTCCAACCATATTGTCTATCTAGTCTTTTTTCTTCCCCTTAGGCCTAGTTGATGCCTGATCTGGGTTTATTTGAAATTCTTAGGCGGCTGGCAAATGATGCTAAGTCTCCTATGTACTCATTGAAATCCTTTGGGACAAATAACTTTGGAGAAGTAATATAGTTGTTCAGAATGTTAAGGACATAGCCCCATGGTGGATTAGACTTATTGGAGCCTCCTAGAAAGAATGATTATAATTAATCTCCCCTTTGCCTCTTAGAATTCCTGGCTGCCCAAAAAGATAGCTCAGGTGTCACCTCCTACAACAAGCCGTGCCTGATCCCCTCAGTTATTATTAGCACCCACTCCCTCTTGAGATTCTTTTGTATATAATTGTCTGCGATCATATCTGTCCAAACCCAGGAGAAGGTAAGCTCTTGGAGGGCAGGATCTCTGGATCAGACTGAGATTCTCATTTGGAAAGGTCCTTTGAGGCAATTGATCATGTCCTGTGCTTTCATTTTATAAATGAGGAAAGCTTTTCATTTTTTATATCCAACATACTATGCTGTATACAGCAGAGGTAAAATTGAATTTGCTTTCATGGAATTTTCAATGTATCAATAAATACTTATTGAAAATATTTTTCAGTGAAATTTCAGTTAACCAGATATGCTGCTAAATAGAATGATTTCTTTGATCAATTGTGATGGAGGATTTTTACTATGAAGGAGACTTTAATCATGGTCATACAATAGGAGATGAATCTTATGTGAACAAAGACATTACAGAATCTTTTTTTTTTTTCATTAAGATAGAGAGGATGGATTATAGGATCATACCTCTGGAGCAGAGTCAGATCTCAAAGATCATCTGGCCAAACATCTTTTGTGTTTAAGAATAAACACTTGGGATCTTTGCAGGGTTGGTAGAGGGGGAGAGAAACTGCTTGAATCCTATTCACTAGATAAAAAGGTGCAAGGAATAAACAAGTTACAAACTTTCTGCTTTCAGCATGTGCATTGTTGAGAAAGGGGGAAATAATAACTTTTTTAGGCTGCTAAAACGTCTACATACACACCCCACTGCTGCTACTGAGCCCCAAGTTCTTCAGATTCAAGATGTTCCCAGACATTCCTAAAGAGCAAGATTAAGATCTGTTCAGAGAAAGCCCTTCTATTCAAATCGAAGTCCTTAAAAAGAGAGTTGTCCAATGAAAATGCTGCCCCACCTTGACAAGGATGTCTGTGCCCACAAGATGAAGTCTCATGTTTGGGACCGTGCCTGGCGTAATTCATCTAATGATTGAAAGCAGCTTCCAAAGCTGAAGAGCCTTATCTTATTTAGCAAGCTCCCAGAAATCCCAGCTGCTAAATCTTATTGTCAGACTCCACTCAATGGCTTCCCACGTCCTGCCCATCTCTAAATTTGTGATCCTATATCTATGACCCTGTGAATCTTAACAACCCCGGGTTTGTATGTCTGTCTCATATTCCATCAGATTGACTGCCTAAAAAGATCCTAAAGACTCACAGCCCCTACAAGCCGCAGAGTCTGCTAGGTGGGGGGCTAGGCCTCTTGCAGTTTATTCTTGAAAACAAATCCAAAGGATTTCATAAACAGACCTTGAGCTTACTGACTGATGAGAAGTTTTGTGGATATTAATATCAGGGATGAGTGATCCTCAAAAGAGGGGATTTGGCAGCGACTCCTGGAGGCCACCAGATGAGTGGGATGTTTGCCTGAGCACATCTCCACAGCACTAGGCTCTGAGATGTCACCAGCAGAAAATTCACAGTGAGGCTTCAGGGGATCATGGGTGGGACCCAGATTAAGGGACAAAAGACAAGTCTTTTTCTGCTGATTCACTTTTCTGTAGATTGACTTTCTTTCCAGAAATTAGAAGACGGGAGATGGGAGTCCTATAACTAGTTATTTTAAACCCCCATGTTTGCTTTTGATGCTCCCAATGAGAACTTACTGGTCAAGTATCTCCCATTCTACTAGCCTGCTTTGAAGCCTGCTGAGGTTCCAGAACAAAAGGAGAATGAGGGAGTTGTTTCTTGATACTCTCCAACAACGAATGAGCTATTCTTCAGAAACCACCAGCCTCATTTCATATTTCACAAGGCCTGGAGGCTGGCACATTTTACAAGGCTTTGATCACTTCCTGCTCCAAACTCAGAAGACCCCAACCCAAACACATACATACACACACACACACTCTCTCTCTCACACACACACACACACACACACACACACACACACACACACACACACACACACCTAAAGTAATTGTTAAAGCTTAAGTTCCTTTTTCAGTAAGAACTGTTTCATTTGATGTCTTTATACCCACAATGCCTAACTCAGTGCCTAGCACATAGCAGGTAACTGCTGATTTATACTGAAGACTATATGTAGCACACGGTCTTCCCTATGGTTAGGTAAAGTATAGACTGGATGGGACTTGGTTCCAAAAAGTTACTGTGAGTCCTTCCAGAGTTATTAATCTGTGATCCATTAAATTGCTCTTTAAAAATATTTTTAAACTGTGTTTCAATGTAATCGGCTTTCTTTATAATCATCTGTGTTTTAATTTATATGTTTACAAACATGATTCTGAAAAGGGCTTCCCAGGCTTCACCAGATGGCCAAAGCAGTCTAGCACAAGAACAGGTTAGATCTGTAGACAAGATAGAAGAAAAGTTGGTACTTGAATAAAAAGTATCTTCCTAATTTTCTAGTTATCCATCCTGCTAAGGAGGATGTAGTCACAGTCAGAAGATCATAACTTAGGAGTTATGATCAAGAGCATAGAGTGATGGTGAGATAAGAAAACAGAAGAACAAGAAGAAGAACAACAACAAAAACAACAAGAAGAAGAAGAACAACAAGAACAAGAACAAAAAGAAGAAGAAAGGAGAAGGAGGAAGAGGAGGAGGAGGAGAAGTAGAAGACTCAGAAGCAGAGAAGAAGCAGAAGAAGCAGAAGCAGAAGCAGAAGAAGCAGAAGAAGAAGCAGAAGAAGAAGCAGAAGAAGAAGAAGAAGAAGAAGAAGAAGAAGAAGGAGGAGGAGGAGGAGGAGGAGGAGGAGGAGGAGGAGGAGGAGGAGGAGGAGGAGGAGGAGGAGGAGGAGGAGGAGGAGGAGGAGGAGGAAGAGGAGGAGGAGGAGGAGGAAGAGGAAGAGGAGGAGGAGGAGGAGGAGGAAGAGGAGGAGAAGGAGAAGGAGAAGGAAAAGGAAAAGGAAAAGAGAGGAAGAAGAGGAAGAGAAGAAAGAGAATAAGAAGGAGAAGGAGGAGAAGGAGGAGAAGAAAGAGGAGGAGGAGGAGGAAAAAAAAGGAGAAGGTGGGTAAAAAAGGAAAATTTAAAACTTACACAGAGAACACACATAAAAGTTCAGGAAAAAGCAAAGATAAATAGAGCAGTTTTGAAAATTACATGATTAATTTATATCCTTTTAAAATAAAAAGCAATATGTGAGAAAGATTCGTGGTTTAATATACAATCTATTTTTTGACTTTCACTATCTATAGAGAAATGTATCTATAAGTTCATTAAAGAATTAAATATGAAAACTTTTTGGAAAAATAATAAATTTAGTGTTCAAGATTAAGAAATTGAATGGAATGATAGGTTAAAATATAAAAATAGATGATAAGTAGAGACATATATTGCTCTTTTCTAACAATCTAAAAGCCTGAGTTTCCTTATCTTTCAATCTACTCTTTAAAGTAACATAGGGTAACTGCAGGTTGGAGGCAAGTATCATGAAAACGCAAGCAAGTAATCATTTGCTTTGGATGTTTGTGACCAAGGGCATTTTTTCTTTCTTGGATGATGTGAGTTTTATCAGTTGCTCATTTTTCTCTGAGCACCCAGACATTGCTACAGTGGCATACAGACTCTCCTCAAGATTCCCTCTCCACAATGCTTTCTCCCACCTCTGTTCCATTTAACCAGCATGCATGGTGCCATTTTTGGACAACCATGTGAAGATTGCATGACTTTATATCAGCCAATCACTGGATATTGGCAGCTGAGGGTCAGTAGTGACCCCACCTGGCAGAAGCAAGGTAGAGCACCTAACCTACCTATCTTTGATTTTATTCTGAACACTAAAAAAACAATTTTTATAACCAATCTTGGGTCACAGTGTATATTTTATCACTGCATGTCATTATTCACTAAAAAAGGAAAATAAATAATAGAGATGATATGGTCTAGGGGATCAAATGTTGTATTTTAGTCAGAAATCCTGGGATTGAATTCACCAGTGAATATCTTTTAACAGCTAATTCCTTTTACCTCTTTGGGCTCCTGTTTCCTCTTATGTAAAATGGAATGGTCTGTAAAAGGGAATGATCTGTAAGACATTTCCAGCTCTAAATCTCATGGTCCAGTCTCCAAAGTGGGGCCCTCCACCGACAGAGGGGCATCTGTAGCATGGCCCAACAAGGGATGTGACATGACCTAATCCGATGGAAAATAGAAAGATGGGTAACTCTCCAATCCTGCCACAAGAGCTGTAGGGGAAGAGGTGGCACTTATTTCCAATACCTCACCTTTTAACCTCCAACTTCACTCATTATCTTCCAACTTTCTCCAACAATGCTGCCCCACCTCTGCCCCAGCAAGCCTCCTGTCCTAGGCTAACACGTGGCTGACCTCTCTGCCTCTCCCCTAAGTATTAACCCCTCAGACTGGCTATAACATGCTTACCTACCTAATTTTAATATAACTAGGTGGCACAAAATGCAACTAAATGGTTGAACAATAATAAACATATTTGTTTGTACCAGAAATTTAACAGATAGAATCCCTCCATATCCTGCCTTCCCTGATCACCTCAAAACTTTGGCAGGAGCTCCTTGGCAGGCAATGGCCAAAGATTAAGACCATCCCCATTCCAAATTTTTCATTTTTGGTGGGATGGAATGAGTCATACAGGATAATCAAACATGGATGAGTGACACTTTGGATCATGCATCACATTACATTATCTTCCCCTCTTAGCCTACTCCTATTCTAAACTCTTTTTTTCTCTTCAAGATCATCACCATTTTTATCATCACTTGGATTGGCAAACTTGAAGTTATTCTTGACCCCTCACTCATCCCGACCCCACAAACTAATTCCTCACCCAGTTTTAGCATTTATATCCTCAAGATTTCTCACATCTGTTCTACTTTCTCGACTCCTACAGCTACTACCCTAATATGGGGCCTTATCGCTTCCCTCCTGACCAATCTATTATTGCTTCCTCATGTTTTTGCCTGTTTCCAGTCTCTCTTAGAATTCATATTCCCCACAGCTATAAAGTTATATTCCTCACATACAGGTCTCATGAAGTTACTCTCCAACTCAATATACTCCTCATTGACTCAACAAATAACTCTCCAGGGACTCTAGGGTAAAACATTATTTCATCTTTATTTTATCCTTTAAAAATATCTGTTCTGTATGTATAATGAATACATAATTATGTAATGTAAATATTTATATAATGAACACAGTTATAAGTATAGAAACAAATTACATAGTTTACAAATAAATAAATATGCATATATTTGAAATACAGATCAAACTTTTTTACTATATGACAAGGATATATGGGCAAAAACGTGAAAACATTATTTTCCTCGAGTTCCTGCTGTTAGCTCTTAGTTTACAATTTCCACCAGGTGGCAGAATTCCACCATTATTTCTTAAAGCCATCTCCCCCCCCCCGGCCGTTGCAAGTACAGTAAAATTGGACTTTCTTCTTGCTGCCAGCTTTTACAAGGTAAAGTGAAGGAGGAGGAGATAGTTACAGTGGCTATCTACTAGATAAAGCTACATATCCTATACTGATGGTTGTTAAAAACAGTTTCAATGACAATAAGAACTCATAATCAAGGCCATTCTTTTCTATAGTAAGATGATTCTATTTTTTAAACCCTTTTAAAGTCCTGCAAACAGAAGTTCAGCTTTTATTGTCCCAGTATAGCTGAAGTCTGGTTATCCAAAAAGAAGGCTATATTAACATGGGCATGAATAAACTCTCCGAGGCTATATTCTACTCTAAGGAGTAAACAAATGCACATTTTAAAAGCTGAAAATGAAACTTTCAAACAGTATCCTAAATGAACTTTGGGTTACTATGGATACCTTTCAATTAATAATTTTTGTCCTAGTGTAGCTGAAGCCTGGTTATCCAAAAAGAAGGCTACATTAACTTGGGCATGAATAAATTCTCCAAGGCTACCTAAGGAGTAAACAAATACACATTTCAAAAGCTGAAAATGCAACTTTCAGTGTTATAAATGAACTTTGGGTAACTGTAGATATCTTTCCATTAATAATTTGATCTCATCTACTTATAGGGTGACCCATAAGTCTTAGTGCAGTTCTACCCTATGGAAGTGGACAAATGGGCTGTAAAAATTGACTGTCTATGAAAGGAGCATTATGACAGCCTGTGTTCAGAGAACTTTCTACCCCTGCCCCAGATTGGCCTGGGGCTGACTGCTGAAGAATGGGTGCCACTACAGACATCTCCCTAGATAGAGATCCCGGGTCACCAGTCAATGGTTTGTGTCTAATAGCAACGCCTTTTCTCCTTCCAGGACCGAGATGGTCCTGATCCTGATCCTGGTCCTGACCCTGCTCCTGGTTCCGGTCCCGGTCAAGAATGAGCTAAACTGAGCTTCTGAACCTCAGAATCTTAAACCCTCCCAAGATGCTCGACGGGAGATGACCCCGATCAATCTTTTCCTGTCTCTCGTGGGAGGCAGTGCTTTATTCTCGCCTGGCTGGAAACCCCAACACACCCTGGAGAGGGGCTGTACTTTGGTGCACAAATCAGTGTCTGTGCCTCCTGGCCCGCCACTGTTTCAAGCGAGCCTAGGCACTCCGGCGGGGAGCAGCCCAGCCCAACAGCCAGCCGGGAATCTGCCCTCCCAAGGCTCCGGGAGCCGGGGGGGCACGCGTCTCCTTCTGCGCCCCGGGCCACGGCTCCCCCGCCCGGTCCCTGCCCTCTCGCAGGGCAGGGCGCTGCCTACCTTGGCCACTTGTAGAGGATGGTTCTGCTCCTTGCCCCCGTGCAGGCGGAAGCCCCAGGGGGCCCCTCCGCTCATGGAGATGCAGACAAAGTCCCCCGTGCCCATGGCGCTCCACTCGGGGGCCAAGCCGCGGGAAGCGCCGAGGACGAGAGGCAGCAGTCCCGGCCGTGCCGCGGGAGATGTGCTCTGCCTTCGGCTCCGGGGCTGCTGCCAAAGACGGATCAGCTGAGCGGGCAGGCATGGAGCGCCCTCCCCTCTTTCCTCCTCTCCCTCCCTCGCTCCGTCTCCCAGTCCCTCCTTGCTGGCCGCCCTCTGGGCTGTAGCTCATGAATATGTTTATGAGACAGAGAAAGAGACAGAGACACAGAGACAGACAGAGACAGAGACAGAAAGAGAGACACACACACACAGACAGAGACACAGAGAGAGACAGAGACAGAGAGACAGACAGAGACAGAGACAGAAAGAGAGCATGAAAGAGAGCACAGGAGAGACAGACAGAGACAAAGACAGACTGAGACAGAGACAGAGAGAGAGACAGAGAGACAGACAGAGACAGAGACAGAAAGAGAGCATGAAAGAGAGCACAGGAGAGACAGACAGAGACAAAGACAGAGAGAGACAGACAGAGACAGAGACAGAGAGACACAGAGAGAGACAGAGACAAAGAAACAGAGAGCAGAAAAAGAGAGAATGAGAGAGACAGAGAATGAGAGATAGAGACAGAGAGACAAAGGCAGAGACAGAGAGAGAGCATGAAAGAGAGCACAGGAGAGACAGACAGAGACAAAGACAGAGAGAGACACAGACAGAAAGAGAGACACACACACAGACAGACAAAGAAACAGAGAGCAGAAGAGAGAATGAGACAGACAGAGAATGAGAGATAGAGACAGAGAGACAAAGACAGAGACAGAGAGCATGAAAGAGCACAGGAGAGACAGACTGAGACAGAGACAGAGAGACAGAGGGAGGAGACAGATGAAGAGAGAAAGAAAGAGAGAAGGGGGAAGGAGAGAAGGAAGGAGAATCACATGTATAAAATAGTGGGCAGAAATAGAAGAGGGAAAGACAAAAACTATGGAGGGCTGGGGGAGGAACAGAGATAGAAAAGGGAGAGATAAAAATAGTCGGAGTCCCCAGGCTCTCTTGATTTAATGGAAAGGGGGAAATGACTGTAATCCTGAAATCCATCAAAACCCAGGATCTCAGACCATTGTATATGCATACCCAGAAAGAGCCCACCCATTCCCTTTTCCACTTTCTCTCCACTTAAAACACTCTCAGCACAAACTGGACGAAAAGTCTGTACTTGCACTTCAGCCATGGCACTAAGTATTGGGAAGGGAAGGCAGCATAGGACCAGGGAAGAACATGGATTTTGGAGTCAGAAGATTTGGATTCAAATCTCACTTTCCTCATCTGCAGAATGAGGGATTTGGACGGCATGGTCTCCAACGTCACTTCCAGCTCTAGATGGAGAGTTCTAAAGGAATAACAATATGTTCTAGAAAAAGCTCATGTCTCCACAGACATCAGGATTCCCAGAGCACCTTTCTTGCAAAAATGCAAGTGCAGAGCAAAAGGAATTAAGTTGGGAGTCAGGAGATATGGATTCAAATCTTGGCTCTACTATATACTATGTGTGTGACCTTGGCAAGACACTCCCTATTCAGTTCCTGTACTGCCCCTATCCAAAGAAGAGAGGGAGCTGAATGAGTGAACATAAGGAGTTTATAAGTATTTATTAAGGGGTAGAGGGGGAGAAGGGGCACTGTGCTAAAATTAGAGATACAAAAAGAAAAGTCCAGGCTTTCGAGGAGCTCCCATTCCAAGGAAGAGTGACATCACACAGGGAAGACTTCAGCTGCAAGTCAGATGAAAAAGTTTCCTGGGGGCTGCAGCAAAGCTGATGGTGCTGCCTTTTCTTTCATGGCATTTCTGTTGGTCAAATCAAAACAGTTTCTGTTCTATGGTCATTGGACATTGCCAAGGTCAATGGCAAGAACCTTCTTTTCAGGGTCTTCAATAGGAGTGGCTTCAGCCTAATGCCACGGTGAGTCCTCCGGGAACTGCTGCCCAGTATAATCACTGAGGGCCTTTAGATGCAGGGTCTGAGGGGAGGCAGTGGTTAACATAGTGAGGGTATGATTTGCCTGGAGAAATAGCATCTGTGCCATCTTCCCAAAAGTCCTCAAGGTGTCTCAGATGCCTTGGCAAGGCTGATTTACCTGCCCTTTGAGTGGCAGTTGACTGGCAATTGATGGAGATGGTCGGACCTTTCTCCATAGGAGTTGTTTCGTTAGGACTGAATTGGAAACAGGACTAGTGGTTTGACAGGTGATGGAAATCCCTGGACTCTTGGGCTCATCTGTCTCTTGGTGATAATTAGAAAGCAAGTATAGCTTCCTAAGGAAGAGAGAACATGAGAGAGACAGACAGAGAATGAGAGATAGAGACAGAGAGACACACAGAGAGAGACAAAGAAACAGAGAGAGAGAACATGAAAAAGAGCACAGGAGAGAGAGACAGAAAAACACAGGCACAGACACAGAGAGAGAAAAAGACAGAAAGGTGTGCCTTTCTCCATCATGATTTCTTTCCTTATTGGTGGCTGTTTGGAGGACATGGATATTCTCAAGGTTATTGGGTTCAGGGTGCTGTATACCTCTTCCATATAAGTATGAGGAAAGGTGATAGTCAAGATGGTGGTGAAAGTTTGCCTTGCTTGACATATATTACCTTCTCTCTCCCTCTTTTTCCCTCTCTCTCTCTCCCCCCTCTTCTGTTTACCTCTTTATGTCTCTCTCTTTCTATCTCTTTCCTCCCCTTTCTCTTGCCTTCTCTTCTTCCTTCTGCTTTCTTTCTCTTGCTCTCTCTGTCTCTCTGTGTTTCTCTCTTCTTCCCTTCCTCTCCTTCTCCTCTGTCTCTTTCTCTCTCTATGTATCTATTTTTGTCTCTCTGTCTTTTTTTGACTCTGTTTCTCTTTGTCTCTCTTTGTTTTTGTCTGTTTGTGTGTCTCTGTCTTACTCTCCTTTCCTCTTTGCCTCCTCCTTTCTCTTAATCCCTCTCTTTCTTCTCTCTCTATCTGTCTCTTTCTTCCTCCTTGCTTCTCCTCCTCACTCTTCCTCTCACTACTCCTCCTTCCTTTTCTCTGTCTCACTCTTGCTCTTTCTCTCTGGATCTCTATCTGTCTTTGTCTATCCTTGTCTCCAACTCTTTGTATGTATGTCCTGTTTGTTTCTGCTTCTCTATCTCTGTCTGTGTCTGTGTCTCTGAATCTCTCTCTGTCTCTGTGTCTCTTCTGCTTCTTCACTTAAGGCCTTTCTCATGACCTCTAAGATGTCTCTGAATCTATAATCCTATAAACAGAGCTCTCAAGTAGAGTTTGAAGAGTAACAACTTACATTCAAAGCTATGAAGAAATTTATGAAAGTTGTATTTTTCCAATTTTGTGGAGGAATAACGTGAAACTCAGAGAGTCTTTGTGCAGTCACACAGATGGTAGAGAATGGAACAGGGATTACAACTCATTGCTCCTACATCCCTCTTCTTACTAAATCAAAATAATGTATTATAAACTAATATGAAGAGGAAGAATAAGAAGCATTTTTCTGTATTTACAACTGCTGTGGACATACAGAATCCCACAAGCAAAAAGGAAAGACCCACCCTTCACCCCCAGCTTAAAATATATTTATGAGAGGGAGGAGAAAATGTGTTGGGCAGGAGGTTGTATATCATCTTGCAACCATGACCACTATATGGTTTGAGATATTTGAAATTCAAAGAAGTGTTTCATTTTCCTTTTTCTTTTGATCTTTGGAATACTGCCTATAAAGTCACCTTATTCCCTGCAAAAGGAATCAGCAAGCACACTCCTGAATAGTCAAACATCAGAGGGTGGGTTTGAAACATGGCCAAAGGTCTGTGGTATTTTCACTCTGTATATATACGATGGACCATGGACTGGGCAAATGGGACATTTTTATGTCCTAGTCACTCTTTGAGTTTTAAAAACCTTCATCCACATAAAAATCCATCTTCATAAAAGAGAGCCAGGAATAGCTGAACTGCATTCCATGACAGGCCAAATGAAAGGACTACACAGGGCACCTGCCAGTTTGAGGCTAACAGTGTTCAGAACAGTCTTCATGTTCATAGGGCTCTACTAACCCCAAATCACAACCCATTACAGGGAAATTTACCTGGGATTAGACAGGAAGAGACAGAGACAAACAGACACAGAAATAGGGACAAACAGAGAGACCAAGAGAAAGAGAAACAGAGAGAGGGAAGGAAAAGGGGGAAGTTAAAGAAATAGGAGAGAGAGAGAAAGAGAAAATGGGGGAATGAAGGACAGAGATAGAGAAATGGAGAGAAGAAAGGACAGGGTGAAAAAAAAGGGTGAGGGAGAAGGAAGAAAGGAAGAGAGAGACAGAGACAAAGATATAGAGAGAGCAAAAACAAAACAGAGGGGGGGGGGGAGGGATAGTGCCAGGAAGAAAAAGGAGGAAGAGAGGAAAGAAAGAAGGAGAGAGAGAATTAGAGAAAAGGAAGGAAAGGGAGTGAAAGAAAGAAAGAAAGGAGGAGGGAGAGAAACAGAGACAGAGAGACAGAGAAACAGAGAAAGTCAAAGAGAAACAGAGACAGAAGGCAATGAGCTTAAAAATAAATAAATAAATGCCAAGCAGAAGAGTTTGCATTTAACTTTAGAGATAATGGGAAGTCATCAAAGCCTATGGAGCAGAGATGTAACTATGTCAAAACTATGCTTTAGGGAAATCACTTTGGCAGCTGTGTGGAGGATAGAATGGAGAGGAGAAAGAATGGAGTTGCAGAGAGACCAATTGAGAGATTATCGCAATATCCTAGAAGAGGTAATAATGGCATAAACTAGAATCTTGAATATGTGAGTGAAAAAAAAGAGATACTAAAGATACAAAGGAGAGGGAATCTTCCAGAATTGCCAACTCAATGAATATTTAGAATGAAGAAGAGTGAGGCCCTGAGAATGATGCCAAAGTTATCAAACTGAGTGGAAGGAAGAAAATAAGCATTTATTAAGCTCCTACTGTATGCCAGGACTGGGCTTAGCACTTTACAAATATTGTCTCATTTGACTTTCACAGCAACTCTGCAAGGTAGTTGCCATTTTTATTCTCATTTAATATTTCAGGAAACTGAGATAGACAGAAGTAAAGTGGCTTGCCTAGGATCACACAACTAGCAATTGTCTGAGTCTAAATGTCAATGCAATTTGTCCTGATTCCAGGCCCAATTCTCTATTCACTGTACCACCTAGCTGCCTCTGGAAAGAAAATGGGACATAAGCTGTCTATAGAATAATCAAATGAAAAGTCCAATAAAGAGTATTGGTTCAATGTAAATGTAGAAATATGTATAGAAGAATTGCACATGTTTAACCTATATCAGATTACTTGCTGTCTAGGGGAGAGAGGGTAGGTGGAAGGGAGGGAGACAAATTTGGAACACAAGGTTTTGCCAGGGTGAATGTTGAGAACTAGTTTGCCATATATTTTGAAAATAAAAAGCTATCATTAAAAATTTTAAAAATAAAGATAGCACAGTTCAAAAAAAAAAGAAAGAAAAAAGTGTAGCTGATTCAGGAACAGAGTCATTTGCATAGAGATGATAATTTAATACCATGAAGGCCAATTAGAGGAGGGGAGTGGCAGGTAGTTAGTGTAGTAGAGCACCAGCCTTGAAGTTAGGAGGACCTGGGTTCACATATCACCTCATTTGACACTTCTTGACAGTGTTATTCTGGACAAGTCATTTAACCCCAATTGCCTCAGTAAAAAGAGAGAGGGAGAGAAGCAGGGAGAGATAGAGACAGAGAAAGATGAGTTGATGAGCAGACAGACAGAAACAGAGAAGAAGAGAGGTAAGGAAGGAAGAAGAGGCAAAAAGAAGAGAGAAAGACCCAAGACAGAAACATCAATGATCATGGAACAGAATATGGAAGGTAATCCAACCAGGAGACTGAGGAGTCACTAGAGAGATAGAAGGAAAACCTGGCAGAGCAGTGTTATAAAAATCCAGAGGAAAAAAGAATGAAGAAAGGGATTTCCTACATCTTGAAGTCCTACAGACTGGTCAGGAAGAATGAGTACTGGGAAAAACACCATTAGCTTTGGCCATGAAGAGGTCAGGAACTTTGGAGACAGCAGTGTCAGTTGGATTATGCTGGAAGCTGGACTGCAAAGGGACTGCAAAGTGCCCATTCTGCTGTTCCCCAAATGTGCATGACAAATGGAAGCATTGGTTTGAATCTGTTGTTTAAAAAGAAAAGACCTTTCTCCCCCTGCCATATTTCAGGCAGCGTCACAAGACTGCATCTCATTGCCTGAAAAGAGCAAAGCAAGAGTAAAGAAAAGTGTTCTGGATTTGGAGTTGGAGGGAATGAACTAGAACGCCAGCTAATTACTGATTCCCTGTGTGATTCTAGATAAATCATTTTATCTCTGTGGGCCTCAGGTGCCACCTGTGTACACCAAGCACTCTGAAGTCTTTCCAGCCATAGTAACAATCAGAGAAAAGATATGCTTTTCTCTGATTGACCAATGAGTAAGAGTCAAACTATTCACTCATTCACACATAAGCTGTTGTAACAAACAAGAGCTTTGGAGCAATGAAACCAACTCCAATTTTCCTGGTATTTTAAGCCCTTCTTAAATATTAACAAGAGTTATGCATTTCTGTCTTGTGAGTTAGGAAGTATAAGCATCATTATCATCACTTTACAGATGAGGAAACCAAGGCTCAAAATATTTGTCGATGGTCACAGAGAAAGGAATCATCCAAGGTGGATCCAGACCCTAAGTTTTCCACCTCCAAGGCCAGCAACACTATCCAGCAGCACACTGCTTCTCCAAGAACAAAGTGAAAGTGAAAAGAATGACCCAGGCAATTACTAAGCAAGTATTAAGCACCTATTATGTGTTGGGTGCAGAGGATAAAAATATAGATAATGAAACAATTTAAAGGATAGAATAGATTTGATGTTAAAATATAGATTTTCTTGCTTCTTATGATTTTCCACCATGAAAAAAAGTCATATAGTAAGAGTGATGTCTATAATAATGGAACTGACCCATGAGAACCATGGGAGGCATGCTGGACTTAAGACCAGAAGACCAGAGTTTGAAATCCAGTTCCATCTCTCTCTGTAAAATGCAGGTAATAATATTTACATTATCTAATTCACTAGGTTGCTGAGGAGGTGGGGAAGAAAGAGGATGCTTTATAGGCTTCTAAAGCACTCTAGAAGTATGAATTATCAAAAACCATAGGAATGAATTTTGAGGAGAGGAAATTCCACAAATTCAAATAAATAAGAAAACTGAGCCCTAATTTAGTCTCTATTTAGCAGGTTTCATTCCCAGAAAAAAAAATAATGACCTTTAAGTCAGAGCTTCTTAAATTTTTTGCCAAAAAGGACCCATTTTTTCATGAGGAATTTTTATAAAACCCCAGGTATATAAGTACATAAAATTGGTTTATAGTTCAAATATTTGCTGATACTAAATCATAAAGAATTTTTTTAAATTTTGCTATATATATATAATTTTACCATTTATTAAAGATGAAAGCAAATTTCCATATTAGTGAAATGGATGTGCTTGCTTATTTTTACATGAAGAATTAAATCTTGGTGGAATATTTAATGCTTTTTACTATTGCCAAATTTTTCATGCCCCCACATTCAGTTATGTGAACCTTTGTGGGGTCAAGACCAATGGTTTAAGAAGCTTTGTTCTAAGTGACAGAGTGAGGAGAGCATTGGTCAGGAAGTCAGGAAGATCTGAATTCTATTCCAGTCCAAGTGTGACCACTGGCAAGTCACTAAATCAAACAAAACAAAACCCACCTCTGTCTGCCTCAGTTTTGTATGTGTAAATTGGGTTTACTATGATCAACCTCCCAGAGTGATATTTGTCAAATATTTTGCAAACCTCAAATGTCTATACAAATTTTTACTATTGCATTAAATTGAGCAAGAATAATCAAAGAATTACTAGTCAAGGTGAAGTGACAGCTGTTTTTTTCTCAGCATGTCCTATCTAAAAATCTCACATTTTTTAAAATCTCTCACCACCCTTGAATCAATCAACAAACACCTGCTATGGACCTGAAAACAAAAAGATTTGGGTTAAAATCCCACATATGGCACTTACTTCCTGTGTAACTGTAAGGAAGTCACTTACCTGCTCTGTGCCTCAGTTTCTTTATCTGTAAAATGAAAGGATTGGAATACATAACTTTTAAAAATCTTTTCCAGTTCCAAATCTATAATTAAATAATATTGTGGGCCAGGCGCATAGGTGTATTAGATGACAATGATTTAAAGAAAAACTAAATTTCATTTTATTTTCAAACAAAAATCAATTTCCCCCCTCCACTCTCTCATCCTATCCCCAATGAACAACAAGAAAAACACAACCCCTATTATAAGCATGTATAGTCAAACAAAATGGAATTCCTCATTAGCCCTGTCTAAAAAATCTCAATCTGCATTCTCTATCTCTCTGTCAGGAAATGAGCATCATGTCTTATTATGAGTCCTAGGGAATTGTGGTTGGTCACTGTGTTTATCAGAGTACCCAAGATTTCATGCACACACACACACACACACACACATCCCACACACCACACACGGGAGTAGTTGGGGAGAGGGGGGGAATGACAGAGACAGAGATGCAGAGAGATAGAGACAGAGAGATACAGAAAGAGAGACAGAGACAGAGAGGACAGAGAAAAAGAGACAGAGAGAAATATATTCATATCTATCCAAAAACAATGCACACAAATATAATGTACATACATATACTTATGTATGTAACTGTGTAATGCACATATATATGTATGTGTGTGTGTTGTTTGTTTTTGCAGGTCAAGATCTGCTTTCCCCAATCCTGCCTCTCCTCCCCATCATTGAGATCTGAAGAAAAACAAAAGCCTTTTCTACATATATATTCAAACAAAACAAATTTCCATATTGATTACATCCAAAAACTTCCTGATATACTGAATCCTTCTCCTCTCAGTCAGGGGGTGGGGAGCATGTTTCATCATTATCATGAATGGTTATTATGCTGAGAAGAGTTTGGTATGATAATATTCTATCTCATTTATATACCACAATTTGTATATGCATTTCCCAATTTTTGATCACTTCCTCAGATGCCCATCCTTTACCATTTCAGAAAAAACTATAGTTATCCCTTCCACATTGTTACTTCCCCCATCATGGCTTTGATATTTCACAGATTGGCATAAAAAAATAAATGGGAATATTATGGGGAGTTTTGCAGATGCTACAATGTGTGAAGACCAGCAGATGACACAGAGCCTATGATCAAATACTTAACCCAATTTTTATAGTAAGGTACTGTAAAAATACCATAAAAGAAAAAAGTCAGATTTCTTCTTTGGTGCAAAGGTAGAGGCAAAAAAAAAAAATTTACATGGATTTTCCAAATTGTGGGAGGAAATTACACCCATAACCCACATAATGTGGGAGGAATAAACTTTTTTTTTTTTTAATTTAGAGTTTGTTTTACTTAGGGCTAATGCTTCCCTCCATCTATCTTCCCTCTAATTTCTACCTCCCACCTCTCTCCCTCCTATTTTCTTGTATTGGAATGTTTTTCTGTATCCAACTGTGTGTATACACAGTGTGCATATTTTTCCTTCTTTTGACTAGTTCATATAAGAGTGAAATTCAAGTGTTAGATCTCTCCACCCTCCTTATTTATATAGATGTCTATCTGTGCACTTTGATTATATAATTCTCTCTCTCCACCTTGCTTTTCTTCCTTTTTTTCCATTTTTTAAAAGATCATAGTGATATTACAAAATCACATGCCATAACCCAGGTTGTTTAATCAGATTGCCTTCATGAAAGCTAGTGATGATAGGATTGTTCATTTATATTTACCTTTTTATATTTCTCTGCAATCCTGTATTTGCAATTCAAAGTTTCTCTGCAGCTCTGATCTTTTCATCAGGAATGCTTGGAAGTCCACTATTTCATTAAAGATTCATCTTTATGCATTATAGGATTATATTCAGTTATGCTGAGTAAGTTATTCTCTGTTGCAAGCTCATGTCCTTTGCCTTCTAGAATACTATATTCCAACAATGATGGCTGCCAAATTGTGTGTAATCCTGACTGTGGCTCCTCCATATTTGAAGTCTTTCTTTCTGACTGCTTGCAATAATTATTTTTTTCTACGATATGGCAGCTTTAGATTTTGACTAATATTTCTGGGAGTTTTCATTGCAGAGTTTCTTTCTGGATGTGACAGATGAATTATTTCTCCCTAGTTCCAAGAGTTCTGAACAGTTTTCTCTTAAAATTTCTTGAAATATAATACCAAGATACTTTTTTAGCCATGGCATTCACATAGTCCAATGATCCTAAAATATTTTTTCCTTAATCTATTTTCTGGGTCAGTTGTTTTAGCATGAGATGTATTTTGTTTTATTTTTTTTTCAGCCTAACGACTTTGCATCTCTTGTTGATGCATAGAGACATCAGCTTCTATTGTCTCATTCAAATTCTCAGAGAGTTGGTTGCTTGGGCAGGTTTTGTACCTCTTGTGCCAACTTATTAATTCCCTTTACAATTCTGTGTTTCATAGTTCTCACTTCTTTTCTATTTTCTCCCCTAAGATCTCTTATTCAACTTAAAAGAATTTTATCTCTTTCTTTAATTCTTTCTTTACCTCTTATAGAATTCGAGTGAAGTTTGAGTTTATTTTTAGTCATTCTCTCCTCCTACATTTGTGTTTTGAGTATTCCTGTTACCATAATAACTCATTAAGATGGAATATATCCCCCCATTCCCCCACCCAACTTTCTACTTAAAACGTGATGCTAGGGGTTGCTGGGTGGTGCAGTGGATAGAGTACTGGCCCTGAGTTCAAATCCAGCCTCAGACATTTACTACATGTGTGGACTGAATGAGTCATTTAATCCAAATTCACACACACACACACACACACACACACACACACACACACACACACACACACGACTTGAAGCTTAGAGTCAGGCTCAGCCACACTTCTGGAGGGAAGTTACAGGCTGGAGTGTTATGTTATTCCAGGTCTCAGAGATAGACTGAATATGCAAGCTTTCAGTACTCCCCACTAGGTCTGATCCAAGGTAAAGTCTGATAGCTGTTTTCCTGGTGTGAACTCTACAAGTTCCTGACCTGATCCATGGGCCTGTCTACCATGGAATGTCATTCCTCTTCAGAGGTGCTCTTCTCACTCTACAATAGATCTGTGACCTGGAAATGGGTAATGAGTAATCCAGCTCCAATTTTGCACCTATTTCTATCACAATGGCCCAGTATGGATCTAGAAGCAGTCCTGTTCATATATGAGACCATATCTTGCTCTGATGCACATTCTCTTCCTGGATGTTAGAGTTCTCTGCCCCCCCCATTTTCAGCCTCCCTGTCCCCAGTATCCCCAGACCTCCCTTTATATTAACCTGTGCCAACCTGTGCTAGATAAATGACTCACTGTGAACTTTCTCTGTTTCCTTATCAGGATTCTATTTAGGACATTTTCTAGATCTGTTTAGAAAATGGGAGAGTGGTTGTACTACTTTCTCTCATTCCACCATCATGATTCTACCTTCCTACAATGGAAAAACGTTTTTTCTTAAAAACCAATTTTGGTTATTCACTCCTACATTCTACAAATCAATTGATCATCTCATAGAGCCCAAATAATAGGTTCTCTGACTCACTGGCAGCTCTATAAGAGTAGTAACACACTGTGCAGAGATCTCTGAGTGGCCCCCAGAATGACAATGGGAAGGCAGTTCTCTAGACATTGTTCCAATAAGTACTATTCTTTTTGCATTTGCAATGACTCACATATAGGAATTCCTTTAATAGGGTACTGAATGTACCAGGTAAGGAACATGTATTTCTCTCTTCTGTGCAAAATTAATTATGAAAGAAAAAGATTCATAACACATATCATAAATATACTTAAAATAGGATTCAATATTTTGCTTATAACTATAGTTACACAATCTCAAGAGGATGATATTTAAACCTCAGAATATTAAATATTTTGTAGCACAAGTAAATATTCCTCATCTGACTTTGGCTTTGCCCTGTCCAAACAACTTCTAATACATGTATTCTAATGAAACAGTGTCCACTTGGATGGATCCTCTTGTTGGTGTTAGTCTTTTGTATACAAGTGCTAGAACTTCCTCTCTCTGCTACTTCTGATCCCAAAATAACTAGGATCTCTGAGCCTCTTAAACTCACAAGGTTGCCCCACTGAACAAATCCATCCCAACATAGGTAGTTATTAACTTAGGACCAGAAAAAGATAAATTACAAAGAGACAGCCCAATATGTTTAAAAGGATTGTGCATGTTTAGCATATATCAGCTTGTTTGCTGTCTTTGGAGGGGGAAAGAGGGGAGGAAGAGAGAAAATTTTAGAATACAATGTCTTGCAAAAAAAGGATGTTAAAAACTATCTTTATAAATATTTGGAAAAATAAAATACTATTGAGAAAAAAAAAATAAAACAAAATAAAAAAGGAAGCCCAAACCCAAAGTTTTATTTGTCAAGGCAGCACATCTCTTTTTGAAGCCATGTGCTCATGACCACATAGTGACTGGGGTGGGAGGCAAGGCAAGCCACCTGTCTCCTCCTGCTCTTGAAAAGTGACTTAATATGATCTGAAACCAAAAGGGAAGGAAATTCAAAGAATGGAGGCATTTTCTTTTTAAATATCCACTAAGTCATCAGCTTTTCCTAATTAGCAACCAATCAGGAGATATTCTCATAATCTCAATGTGCCAACTCTCCTCAATTTAGTCAGGCATATGTCACCTAGAAGTACAAAGGTCATATTCAAGTGTGTCCTGTTCAACAAGTGTTATAACTGATTAAAGTTCTTTCTATACATTAAATCTTATGACAGAGTGTCATATTGTAGTTAAAGAAAAAAAACAAAGAAGCAGGCATCACGTTGTGCTTGATACCAGAAAGAGCTCAAAAGTACACTGAACCTCAACATGAAGGAAAAGTTACTTGGAGCTTACCCAGATGATTTTCTGGAAGCTTTTCCATGCATCTTGTTTCCTAGCACCTTGGTTTTAAATGCCCCGAGAGGAGAAATTTCCTGTCATTTTTCTTCTTTCTATCATAAGTAATTCTGCCAATGGTTCATTGATTTTTACCACCAAAAATATTTTTTTCTAATAGCACATAGTTCCCAAATCTCTTCTAATTTTTCTTCCTGGTTCCTCCCTTTCTCAAGGGTTCCACTGCTAACTCCGTCCTTTGGATAAAAGATGATTATGATCAAGACCCACTGGGCCTGAGGGATTCTCTCTCTCTCCAATGAGTGCCTGGGCAATCATTCAAAAACTATCTTGCTTTCCCTCTCAAACTGATAGATGGATTTACTTGTAAGAATATCCGGAAATGATGTTATTCAGGAAATACAGCTGCTTGGCTAAGTTCCACCAGATTTTATAGAAACATAAGGAAAGCTTGATATTTGAGAAGGAGCAGCCACTTGTATAACGTATTCTCAGATTCTATCTTCATTCATTAACTACACACATGAATGGAAGCTCCATTTTCCCCCTCATAGAATATTTTACTTTTGGAAACATTTTTTAAATGGCCAAGACAAATAAAAGGAATTCCAAGAATTTTAGGAAGATTAGTATGAACTGATATAGAATGAAATGGGTAGAACAGTGGGCACAATGATCATATGAGAGCAAAAAAAAAAATTCACTAAAGGGAAGTGAAAATCTGAGTTACTGGGGGTGGGGGGAAGAGAGGGCAAGGACAGAAGAGGAAAAATGGTCCTAAAAAACAGTTGATGAAACAATTTCTCTTATGCCCAAACAATTTCTCTTATGCCAATATAGAGGCAGGTGTTATAAGAACAGGCAAGATCTTAGAATTGGCGATTTTTACTCAGTTTCTTTGTTGCAAGGAAGCCTTCAATCTCTAAGAGCACAGGGAATTAGTACTCAAAAATGGTTATTTTTATAAAAACTAATTTCATCAATAAAAATTCACTTCTTAAAATGATTATAAATGCCATATGGTGTTATGCTGGAGTTGATGTAAAGAGACCTGGGTTTGATGCTAAAATCAAAAAGGGAATAGCTGGGCAAGATATTATTTCTCTGATCCTCAATTTCCTCTTTTCTAGAAAATGGGGGAAATAAGACTCAGTAGCATGAACCTCAAAATCAGTAGATGAGGACAGTCCTTCATAAATCTTTAAGTGGTTTATCAATCATTCAACATGACTAAGCCCCTACTATGTGCCAGGCAGTGTGCTAAATGTTAAGGAGATGAAGACAAAAGTAATGGAAACATTGCAATGTGAATATGACATTATTCATTTAAGAACTAAATCTAAAAACCATGAAAGTAAGCTGACTCTGCAAGTCACTGGAGGATCAATATTTGTTTGTTTTTCATAAATGCAAATGACAAACAGGAAACATTTAATTCTAGTGAAGTCTCATTTTTGCCTTTTGAGAGCACTAACGAATTCATTTCCTCTCTAAACCTAAACAGAAAGACTATGATCACAAATTTAGAGCTAGAAAAGAGGCCTTAGAGGCCATCTAGTCTAACCCTTTCTTTTTGACAGATGTGGAAGCTAAAGCCCAGAAAGGTTAAATTAAATTAAAGGTCACCTTGGTAGTGAACCAAAAGAGATTTGGATCCAGGTTCTCCAACGGATCTTTCTACTGTGCCACATGCTATAATGGGCACTAACAATTCTTCCTGTAATAAGGTATCTATGGAAACATGTTAGCATTTTTTTTTTTTCATTTTGCAAATAGCATCGAGGAGAGCAGGACAAAACTTAGCTCCTCCCCAAAATCAAACATGGCAGAAGCTGCTCAAAGATATGGAGAGCAATGTTCCAAACTAACTAAACTCTAACAAGCCTGGTTTTACTTGGCTTCCTTTGGAACCTATTTGATCCTGCCCCAGAAATCAATGGAATCCAGATGTGAGAAAGATGAGCTAGCCTCTATTTTAAGGTTAGGATCACTTTCCAAGAAAGATGCCAATCAGATCACTTGTTCTTAGGGATGATCCTTCCAGATCCAGGAAGGGGAATAGGGAGAAGTAGAAGGTGCTTTTGTTGTTATTATTGTTGTTTTATATGGGTAGAATAAAAGGCATGGTCTGAAAGACAAAAAACATCTTATAATCAGCCATGCAGAGATAAAAATAAAAATCCCCTTCTGACCCTGCGATTCTTTAACAACTATCAAAGAAGCAAATGCCAATATTTTAGAGCTTTAAGTCACCTTTGCTTAAAGTTTAGGTGAAAAGTTTGTTGCATTTTAATTGGGGTTTGTGGGGAAGGTCTATATAAGCATTCTTTAATGTAAAAGTACATTGGACTAAGCTTAAAAAAAAAATCCTTATCTGTTCCAAATTCTAATTAGCACATAGATCATATGTTTAAAGCTATAAGAGACCTTAAAAAGGTCATTATCCTTCATTTTTGTTCATCCATTTCAGGCATGTTTAACACTTTCTGGCCCTTTTTGGACTTTTGACAGAGATACTAGAATGTTGCCATTTTCTTCCTCAGTCCATTTTATAGATAAGGAAACTGAGGCAAACAGAGTTAAATGACTTGCCTAGCTTATAAGTATCTGAGTTTAGATTTTAACTCAGGCCCTCCTGCCTACAGTACTAGTGTTCTATCCACTGCAGAGCCACTTAAAGGCTTAGAGAGCCCAAGTGACTTGGCCAAAAGCCATATAACTAAACAACTTGGTTAAGACTTAAACCCAGATACAAGACTCCAAGTTTAACAATTTACTCATTTTACCATCCAAATGAGAGAACATTATAAATTCAGCAGAACCAGGAGGATCCTGACACTGTTCAAAGGTGGCAATGAGGACCAGATATGCTTAGGAGCTTGTGAAAGCATCAGGAAAGCAAATGGGAAAGCATCAACTCTCCAGAAAACCAGTGGGTAGGGAGACAACCAGTCTAGTTCTGGTCTTGTAAACCAATGGGGAAGCCTGGATCTGTTGTCATTTTTTGCCTGGCCTAGTCTGATCTTTATCTTTCCATATTTAAATAGTAGATAATAATAACTACCTGCCCCCAAAGCCTTCAGGACATGTGACATTTAACACAAGAGTGATTGCCAAGGTTCAAGTTAAGACCTCATCATCAACACATAATTGGAAAGAGCTCCATCTGTTTGCCTTTGAACTTGCAGCTTACAATTCATCACTCTGTTCACTATACCACCTGATCATCATCATTTTCTGAAATTATTCTATCTTTCAGAGCACAGTCTCCCAATATCTAGTCTCAGACCACAATAATGATAATGGCATTTATGTTTATTATCTCTACTGAGTCTTACAGAGACTCTGAGAAGTACATTGTTTAGGTATACTGTCATCTCTAATTTACAGAGGAACAGGCAAAGTGAATCATTCACAATGACAAAGCTACAAATGTCAAAGGTCAAATTGGAATTCGAGCCCCTTGTCTTCATGCTTCATGCTTCATAAGTCTTAGTCTTTTGATGCTACTCTGGACATGTTTTGTATTCTCTGCTTAGGGGAAAAGTGAATAAGAAGAGGTTAATACACATCTTACAAAGAGGTGTTTTTTATTCTTCAAGGTGGGTTCTCCAGGGTTCCTGTGTTTTACAAGTATAGCCAAAACATATGTTAATACATGAAATTTGTAAGACATTTCTGTAATTTGTCACCTTTAAAAATAACAGTTCACTTTCACTATAATGAGTAAATGGATTGATTAAATCCCTACTATTTTTGTAGGAAGTTGATCAAGGACATTGATTAATTTGGGAATTTTGGGGGGGTATGTATTTATTTATTCAAATTATTAAAATAGTCTAGAATTCACTTGAGTTACTAGAAGAAAAAAATATAAGAAAACTGGGAAATTATGTATTTTTAGAAATATGAATCATGCCCTATGAACACATAGAATATCTTCTTCATTTTTAAAATGCTACATTGGTTCCCTGACCTTATAGAATACACAATACATTTTCTTTGGTGGGTTATAAAGAGCATGTGCAATGGTCCCTGATTGTTTCAAATAGATACTGCTTATCATTTTAAAGAACATTCATTCTATTCTTATGCTATGTAATGTTTTTAATAGGAATAGGTTCGTAATCCCCAATTTGTTTCAAATCAATAACTGGAAGCTTGTGAAATTTATTCCTGTCATAAATGAATGAGAGGAGACAGCTATATGATAACAAGAAGAGCAGAGAAGGTTATGTTTTATTATTATCCTTTTCTTTAATGAAAATGACTATTATTTCTATATTCCTTAATATTATTTAGGTCCCATTTGTGTTGGAATACTTTCTTCAAATTCTTCTTATTGATTATAATTTTATTGGACCATGACTCACTCAGGAATGTATTTAATATTTCTACTTTTCTGTATTTATGGGGTGTTTTTTGCCCTAGCACATGGTCAGCTTTTACAAAAGTAACATGCACAATGGAGAAAAAAAGTATATTCTTTTCTATTTCCATTCAATAATTGTCAGTTATTTATATTATCTACCTTTTGTAAAATTCTATTTAGGTCTTTGACTTCTTTCTTACTTTAGTTATTTGTTTTGTCTAAAGGAAGTATTTTGAGATTCTATTCAGCAAAGCCACTTCACCCTAAGAAGAGCCCAGCTCATCATTATCCATCAACTCAGCAGCCAAAAGCAAAGCTGCCTTCCTGGTTCAGTTCAGTAATGGCCAAATCTGGTGACAAACCAGGCCATTGCATTGACATATCCAGCCAAGGTATTATGCTCTTAGAAAAAGGCTGCCCAGTCAAGCAATAGAGCATGTCTTCCATAGTCAACACTGCATGTGAGAGTAAACATCATGAGGATATCTTAGAGTTGTGACTTACCTTGGCCACACATGTTCTCTATAGATATTATTCACTAACATTATATTTTAAGTTCATGACCATTCTCCCCACCTTCTGGACTTTGAGTGTTTATATGGGAGAATTTGTCCCTTATGCTGGGAGTGGGGAATGCTTTATAAATGCTATTCTTGCTTTGCTATTTGAGTTAATGCCTTTGCTAAAGAATTTAGTCTGATTGCAGATTGCAAAGAAAAAGTACACTGGTAGGTAGGGGTCTCACATGCAAGTTTTAGGGGGCTGGTCAATCAGATAGATACCTTGACATTAGTAGCAGCCATTACACTGGAATCTAACTTACCAGTGTTGATGCAGATTGGGGGACTGAGACCAAATGAGATAGGGAGAGCATTCAAATTCTAATTATCAGAGTACACCTTTTAGCTATTTGTAATGGCAAAACTGTTCCTTCTACCTCTTAGCTCATGTTGACTGGTCAGAAAAGGCAGCTGCCTGGTTTTAACAAAGATAGTCTGCACTGATTCAAAATTAATTCATCCCCAGTAAAGGGAATCTTCCATTAACCTTCAGATCTGGCTAAGCGTGAAATATAACAATACTATATTACCTAAATAGGCATAGATGTTAGCAAAATGGAGCATACCTAAATGCATATATTTGGCAAGAATAAAAGCTATAAAGTTTAAGAACCAATAAATCTACTGAAAGCTCTGGTCTTTTCCTGCTCTCTTCTGGGGAAAAGAATAGTAGTTCCAGTCCTGCTCTTGTGTTTTTCCTAAAATCATGTGTAATCATTGGAATTGTGCGCTCTGCAAATGGACCTAGCATCGTCACATAAAATTAATGCTAAATAAAGTCCAGAGATATACTAATTACTCAAGAAATACCACTTGACACATATGATGCACAATTGTATAATATGTCATCATATCTCTCCCTCAACAGTAGAATGACAGACTTAGAGTTGTAAGGAAACATTGAATCCAATCTCCTCAGCTTACAGATGTGAAAACTGAAGCCCAGAGAATAGAAGTGACTTGTCCATTCCCAAACTCAAACATATGTACTTTGAAACTTGTCTCTTTCTTTCAATCCAATGGTTGATCTTTAACAAATAGTGAGTATCAGGCCATTCTTTCCTTTTATCAGTAAACAAAAACAAAAACAAAAAAACAAACCCTAAGATGATGTTTAGTTTTGTTTTAATAAAAAACAATATTCATAAAGAAGTGGGTTTTTTTTTTTTATGAAAACCTGGGTGGTCTTGTTGACCTAGAGCCTTTTGATTTCACTGAAAAATAAAGTCTGACATGACTTCCAAACTCACTTTGGTCATCGACCTCCATTTTGCATTGTTCCAAGAAATTTCTGAGTCTGAAACTCTCTCAGATAGAACTCTGAATACATGAATACATTAGCTTGCCTTCCCTGCACCACCACCCCTGGAGTGAGCCACACATATTTTAAGTATAGGACAGCTACTTATTTCCTCCGCTACAAAAGGAACACTTAAAACATAAAAGTCCCCTAAGTTCTCATTGGCAAAGGGTGAAAACATGAAGCAGCAACATCACTCATTATATTCTCCCAGGAAATCAAGAAGCATTGTAGAACTATTCAACAGAGAGCACACATTCACTTTGGATCTCTACATTCAAACAACTCACAAATCCCTATCTTCTGGCTAGATAAACAAGATTCTTTAGTCCTTTCACCTATAAAATCTTCCTGGTGGCAAATACCCTTATCTTCAAAGAAACTAACCAATAAATATTTATTAAGCACCTATTTTATGCCAGGAACTATACTAAGAGCTAGAGAAACAAATGAATAAGACACTCCCTAACTCAAGGAGCTCACAATCCAATGAGGGAGAGAACAAATAGACACAAAGCAAGCTATATTTAGGATAAATACAAAATAATTAAGAGGGGAAAAGCACCAGAATTAAGAGGGATGGGAAAACATTTCCTGTAAAAGAAATTTAAGAAGCAAGGGAGCAAAAGACACCAATGGGGAGAGATGAAGAGGGAAAGTATTCCAGGCATGGAGGAACAACCAGAGAAAATGGCTAAAATCAAGCAATGAAGCATCTGGAACAGCCAGATGTCACTAACTTGAAAAGTATGCAAGTATATAGGGAATAAGGTGTAAGAAGTGTAACATGCTGTTGTCTCCAGAAGCTGCCAATCACTCTCTGGGAGGAGATCTGCTGTGTCAACTCAAATCTCTCAGACAGATTCTTCTTCCTATAGAGAGTCGACTTCCCTTCCTGCAGTGAGCTGCATCAAGCCTGGAATAGAGCAGAGACTTCTTCTATCTCTGGAGTGCTGTCCTCTTTATCCTCCTAGAGAATGGGCGTGGGATAATGCAAGGGCTTCTGGGAAGAACCACTTCAACCAACGAGCTTGCTCCTCCCAAGCACCCAAGCTCTTCCCTAGGAATTCACAAGTCAAACTACCAGGAAAGGCCGGAACTAGAGAATTGTTAAGTACCGATTTAGCACTTAGTAAGAATCTAATATCTCATTATCTCATTAGCACTTAGTAAGAACCTAACAAAGAAGAGTGAAAAGGAAGGAAAGGATCAAATTATGAAGGGCTTTGAATGCCATTGCATTTGATCCTAGAGGTAATAAGGAGGCATTGGAGCATATTGGAGTGAGGAGACATTGTTATTGCACTTTTAGAAATTCACTTTGATGGCTGAATAGAGGATGAACTGGAGTGGGGAGAGAATAGAGACAGGAAAACCCACTAGAAGGCTATTGTAATAGAGCAGAGTTGTTTGTTTGTTTGTTTGTTTGTTTTGTTATTTTTTGTTTGTTTTTTTAGAAGATATTTAAGAAAAGGCAATTTATATATTAAAAATTCAACTTATTAAATACAATAGGTATAAATAAACTCTGAATTCCTTACTCTGCTTCAGAATTAATAAAAGATCTTTACAACTCATTTAATAGCACTTTTACACTATAATTTCACTTGATCTTATTATTATTATAGTTTTTTATTGACAGAACATATGTATGGGTAATTTTTCTTTTTTTAAATTTTATTTTGTTTTTTATTAATTTTTATAATTATAACATTTTCTTTGACAGTACATATGCATAGGTAAATTTTTTTTTTTTTCTTACAACATTATCCCTTGTACTCCCTTCTGTTCTGAGTTTTTCCCCTCCTTCCCTCCACCCCCTCCCCTAGATGGCAGGCATTCATATGGGTAATTTTTCAACATTGACTCTTGCAAACATTTCTGTTCCAACTTTTCCCCTTCTTCCCTCCAACCCCTCCCTTAGATGGCAGGCAGTTTTATACATGTTGAACATGTTAAATTATATCTCAAATACAGTATATGTGTACATATTTACACAGTTCTCTTGTTACGCAAGAAAAATCAGATTTAGAAAGGTAAAAATAACCTGGGAAGAAAACCAAAAATGCAAACAAATAACAACAGAGAGAGTGTCAATGCTACGTTGTGGTCCATATTCATTTCCCAGTTTTCTTTTGCTGAGTATAGCTGGTTCTGTTCATCACTGATCAATGGGATTGAATTGGATCCTCTTAATGCTGAAGATAGCCATGTCCATCAGAGTTGATCCTCATATAGTCTTGTTGAAGTATATAATGATCTCCTGGTTCTGCTCATTTCACTTAGCATCAGTTCATGTAAGTCTCTCCAAGTCTCTCTGTATTCATCCTGCTGGTCATTTCTTACAGAATAATAATATTCCATAACATTCATGTACCATAATTTACCCAACCATTCTCCAATTGATGGGCATCCATTCAATTTCCAGTTTCTAGTCTTTATGAAAAGGGCTGCCACAAACATTTTTGCACATACGGGTCCCTTTCCCATCTTTAATATCTCTTTGGGATATAAACCCAGTATTAACACTTCTGGATCAAAGGGTATGCACAGTTTGGTAACTTTTTGACTATAATTCCGAATAGCTCTCCAGAATGGTTGGGTCCATTCACAACTCCACCAACAATGCATCAGTTTTCCCACATCCCCTCCAACATTCATTATGATCTTTTCCTGTCATCTTAGCCAATCTGACAGGTGTATAGTGGTATCTCAGTTATCTTAATTTGCATTTCTCTGATCAATAATGATTTGGAACACCTTTTCATATGAGTAGAAATAGTTTTTATTTCATCATCTGAAAATTGTTGGTTTATATCCTTTGACCATTTATCAATTGGAGAATGACTTGATTTTCTTATTAATTAGAGTCAATTCTATATATATTTTGGAAATGAAGCCTTTATCAGAACCTTTAACTACAAAATTGTTTTCCCAGCTTATTATTTCCCTTCTAATCTTGTCTGCAATAGTTTTGTTTGTACAAAACCTTTTTAACTTGATATAATTAAAATTTTCTATTTTATGATCAATGATGATCTCTAGTTCTTCTTTGGTCACAAATTTCCCCCTCCACAAGTCTGAGAAGTAAACTATCTTATGTTTTTTTTTTAACTTGTTTTATAATATAATTCGTTATGTCTAGATCATGAATCCATTTTGACCTTATCTTGGTGTACAGTGTTAAGTGTGGGTCCATGCCTAATTTCTGCCATACTAGTTTCCAATTTTCCCAGCAGTTTTTGTCAAATAGTGAATTCTTATCCCAAAAGTTGGGGTCTTTGGGTTTGTCAAACACTAGATTGCTATAGTTAATGACTATTTTGGCCTGCAAACCTAACCAATTCCACTGATCAACTAGTTTATATCTTAGCCAATATCAAATGGTTTTGGTGACCACTGCTTTATAATATAGTTTTAGATCAGGTACAGCTAGATCACCTTCATTTGATTTTTTTTCAATAGTACCCTTGAAATTCTTGACCTTTTGTTCTTCCAGATGCATTTTGTTGTTATTTTTTCTAGGTCATTAAGATAGTTTCTTGGGAGTCTGATTGGTATAGCACTAAATAAATAAATTAGTTTAGGTAGTATTGTCATCTTTATTATATTTGGTCTATCCAAGAGCACTTAATATTTTTCCAATAACTAACAATTGGTTAGTTATTTGTGTGGAAAGTGTTTTGTAGTTTTTCTCATATAGTTCCTGACTTTCCTTTGGCAGATTGATTCCCAAATATTTTATGCTATTGACAGTTATTTTAAATGGAATTTCTCTTTGTATTTTTAGCTGTTGGATTTTGTTAGTGATATATAAGAATGCTGATGATTTATGTGGATTTATTTTGTATCCTGCAACTTTGTTAAAGTTGTGAATTGTTTCTAATAGTTTTTTAGTTGATTCTTTAGAGTTCTCTAAGTATACTATCATATCATCTGCAAAGAGTGATAATTTGGTTTCCTCATTACTTACTCTAATTCCTTTAATTTCTTTTTCATCTCTTATTGCCGAAGCTAGCATTTCTAACACAATATTGAATAGTAATGGTGATAGTGGGCAACCTTGTTTCACTCCTGATTTTATTGGGAATAGTTCCAGTTTATCACCATTACATGTAATGGTAATAGTGCAGACTTGAAGTGATAAAGGTCTGCATTAGAGTAATGGTAATGTCAGAAGAGAGAAGAGGGCATGTATAACAAATGTTGCAAAGGTAAAATCAATAGATTGGATATAGGAAATGAGAGATAAGGAAGAATATAGGATGATAACTCAGTTCTGAACCTGAGAGACTAAAAGAGAAGAGAAGAGACAGGAGGGCTTGGAGGAAAGATAATGAGATAATATAATAAACATATATTGTGTTTAAGTTGTCTATTAGGTATTCAGTTTAGGATGTCTAGTAGACATACATTTTGAAGTCTGAAAAACCATTAGAGATGTGAAATTAAAGGTCAACAGAGTTGTGAGATTAGAGGACAGCAAAGTTGTTGGAGGAAGACAAGAAGATTTGACAATCAGAATAGAGATGGTAATTAAATCCATGGGATACAATGAGATCAACAGTATTAGAAACATTCGATGGAGAAGAGAAGAAGGCCTAGATCAGAAGAGTAAGACACAGAACGTAGGACAGCTATAGTTAGAGATAATGATCTGGAAGAGGGTCCAGCAAAAAAGAATGAGAACAGTCAGATAGGTAGAAGGAGAACAAGGACAAAGGAGTGTCCTGAAACCTAAAGAAAAGAGCATATCAGAGAGAGAATGATTAAAATTTTGAAGGCTGCAGAAAGGTCAAGGAGAATGAGGATTGGAAAAAGGCAACTAAGATTTTTGGCAACTTTGGAAAGAGAAGTTTCAGTGAAAAGTAAAGCCAGTTTGTAAGAAGCTAAGAAGAGAATGAGAAGAGAAAAAGGGGAGACACCTAATATAGATAACCTTTTCAAGAAGTTTTACTACAAAGGGCAGAAAAAAATATAGGATAATAGCAGGATTGGAAGAATAAAGTGAGTTTTTTCAAGATGAGAGATATGGCCATGTTTGTAGGCCTCAGGAAAACAGCCAGTTGACAGAGAGAGACTGAAGGTAATAGAATGGGGAGGACAGCAAGGGCAATCTGTTAGTGAAAACAAGTTGGAAAAGGATCACTTGAAAGGTGGCAAGGATTAACTTTGGTAAAGAGTTAGGCCACTTTATCACATGAGACAGGAATGAAAGAGGAGAAAGTGGCAGAAAACATTTGAGTGATAGGAGATGAGGATGAGGAGAGAACAAGATGCTCATAGGAAATGACCTCAGTTTTTTCTATAAAATATGAGGCAAGAATCTCATATGAGAGGATGGAGGAGGGGAAGCTAAGAGAGGTTTGAGGAGGGATGAAAAAGTTTATAAAAGCTCATGTGGCGACTAGGATAATGAGCTGATAAGGGAGGTATAATAAGATTGCCTAGTAGCAGAGAGGACCCATTTGACATTGTATATTACAAATATGTAATGAACTCAGGCAGAACAGTTGTATAATTTTCTTCACCTTCATTGAGAAAAAAAAAAAAAACATGTATAGGAAGTGAGAGTGATCCAAAATTGAGACTTAGCAGCAAGTAATTAATATGATAAAAAGGCTTAAGATTCAAGAGAAGAGGATAGTATAGAGTTGAAGTAGTTCAGAAAAGGGTCAAGATGGAGGGTGGGAAAGAAATGGTGCAAGGTTCAAGAGAGGTGAGCTAAAAGAGAATATAGCGGTCAAAGGATTGGAGGGTTGAGGAATTGTGGGTAAAGAGTAGGATTTTGTAAGGGAAGGTAGAGGTAGAGATGTCTCACTGAGTCCAAACACCTGAAGCATAGGGACTTCCGGCCAAGATGGCGGTGTGGAGGCAGACAGCCGCTTGAGCTCCGTGTTTTCTCTCAGGACTTACTTCATGACAAGCCTTGGAATTAATGCTTGACCGGAAAAGAAACCCACAAATAATCACCAACAGACGACATCCTTGAAATTAGCCAGAGAAGGTCTGTGTTTGCTCAGGGGAGGGTCAAACAGACTGGGCACAGATTGAGGGCAGGCAAGCCAGAGCGAGACAGACAGCTCACACAGCTCAGACCGGAGGGGGGAAGGATACAATCTCTGCCGTTTCTGCAAAAAGACTTTTACCCCAGTGTAGCTATTCCATCTTGGCAGCAAGCCAGGAGCAGCGGAGAGGGTGTAAACACTGGAGGTGAAGAATAAAACCCCAGAAAGCTATGTCTCTCTCGGAACTGCCCACCCCCACCCCCACCCCCACCCAGAGTGACTCAGCTAGTTCTTAGAGCCTCAGAGCGCAGACGCAGTGCAGCCATCACTGTTCTGTTAGTGGCTCAATGCTGCCCTCCCCCCAGTCTGTAGAGGAAGCCCATTAACACCATCCAGCCCCATCCGCCCCCCAAAAAGAGACCAGTTGTTTCTCTTGTCAATTTGTTTTCTTCAATTCAGCTCTGACAAAATGAACAAAAAGTTCAAAAGGGCTCTAACCATTGACAGCTTCTGTATGGAGAGAGAGCAGACTTCAAATACTGAGGAGACTAAAAACAGACTGTCCCCAGAGGAATCCTCTAAGGGGGATATGATCTGCTCTTCAATTCAAAAGAATCTCATAGAGGAAATCAAAAAGGCTCTCACAAGAGAGCTAGAAGAGAAATGGGAAAAGGAAAGGGAAGCTTGGCAAGAGAGCCTGGAGAAATTATCTAGAGTGGATAAAGAGATCAAATCATTGAGAAACAAAATTAGTCAATTGGAAAAGGTAAACAACTCAAAGGAAAACAGGATTTGTGAGCTGGATAAAGAAAACAGCTCTCTAAAAAATAAAATGGATAAAATGGAAAAAAATTCCATAGAAGAAAAAAACTCACTTAAAAACACAATTGGACAATTACAAAAAGATATAAAAAAAAGTGAGTGAAGAAAATACATCATTGAAAATTAGACTCAAACAAGTAGAAATGAATGACTCAAGGAGAAACCAAGAAGTAGTCAAGCAAAACCAGAGAACTGAAACAATTGAAAAGAATGTCAAGTACTTTATTAGAAAGACAACAGACCTGGAAAACAGATCCAGAAGAGACAATTTGAGAATAATCGGAATCCCTGAAAAATGTGAGGTAAAAAAGAGTTTGGACACTATTTTCAAGGAAATTATCAAAGAGAACTGCCCAGACGTTTTGGAAACAGAGGGTAAAATAGACATTGAAAAAATTCATCAATCACCTACTGAAAGGGACCCTAAAATCAAAACACCAAGAAATATAGTGGCCAAGTTCAAGAACCATCAGACAAAGGAAAAAATACTAAAAACTGCTAGAAAAAAGCAATTCAGATATGGAGGAGCCACAATAAGGATAACCCAGGATCTAGCAGTGTCCACATTAAAAGAACGAAGGGCCTGGAACATGATATTTGGGAAGGCTAAGGAACTTGGTATGCAGCCAAGAATAACTTATCCAGCAAAAATGAGCATCGTTTTCCAAGGAAGAAGACGGACATTTAACAAAATAAATGAATTCCATCTATTCTTGATGAAAAAACCAGACCTACATAAAATGTTTGATCTTCAAATACAGAATTCAAGAGATTTCTAAAAAGGTAAAAAGAAATCTTGAGAACTATACTTCTGCCATAAAAATATATAAAGAACATATGTATAATTTGTCCTGGAAACTAGAGGTGGAAAGGGAATTATATGATAAAAAAGTGTAAAGTGGTGGTACTACATCTCATGAAGGTGGCAAAGGTAACCTATTATATCTGAGAGAAAGAATGGAGGGAGATGAACATAGTTTGTATCAATAGACATATTTGATTTATGGTGAAACTTCTTCCACTTCATTGAAAAGTGAGAGGGAAAGAGTAAGCTAAGGGGAAGGAAATACAGAAATTGTGAGGAAAAGGGGTAAAATAAGGGGAGGAACTTTAAGGTGGGGGAGGGATACTAAAAAGGGAGGGCTGTGAAAAGCAAGTGGTGTTCACAAGTTTAATACTGGGAAGGGGGGTAAGAGGGAAGGAAAGGAGAAAACCATAAGCAGGGGTTAACAGGATGGCAAGCAATATAGAATTAGTCATTCTAACCATAAATGTGAATGGGGTAAACTCCCTCATAAAGAGGAAGCAGTTAGCAGACTGGATAAAAAGTCAGAATCCTACTATATGTTGTTTACAGGAAACACACCTGAAACAGGGTGATACATTCAAACTAAAAGTAAAAGGGTGGAGCAGAATCTACTATGCTTCAGGCAAAGCCAAAAAAGCAGGGGTAGCCATCCTCATCTCAGATCAAGCAAAAACAAAAATTGATCTAATTAAAAGAGATAAGGAAGGGCTTTATATCCTGCTAAAGGGTAGCATCAATAATGAACCAGTATCAATATTAAACATATACACACCAAGTGGTGTAGCATCTAAATTCTTAAAAAAGAAATTAAGAGAGCTGCAAGAAGAAATAGACAGCAAAACTATAATAGTGGGAGATCTCAACCTTGCACTCTCAGAATTAGATAAATCAAACCACAAAATAAATAAGAAAGAAGTCAAAGAGGTAAATAGAATCCTAGGAAAGTTTGATATGATAGATCTTTGGCGAAAGCTAAATGGAGACAGAAAGGAGTATACTTTCTTCTCAGCAGTTCATGGAACCTATACAAAAATTGATCATATACTAGGGCATAAAAACCTCAAAATCAAATGCAGTAAGGCAGAAATAGTAAATGCATCCTTTTCAAACCACAATGCAATCAAAATTACATTTAATAAAAAGCCAGGGGAAAATAGACTAAAAAATAATTGGAAACTAAATAATCTTATACTAAAGAATGAAAACAGCAAATCAAACACCTGAAGCAAGGGTCTCTATTACTCCATAATGTAGTCCCTTCCTTTCTTCTCCTCATCCCTTATCTTTTCCTTTCTTATAATGGTCTATTGAAAAGGGTCCTAAATTTGGAGTCAAAAGACCTCTCCCACTTTGGCTCCCAGGGTGCTCATCTGTAAAATGAGGAGTTGTAGTAAGTGATCACCAGGGTCTTTTCTAGTCCTAATTCCTAAGATCCTGGAGCAAAATCTCATTTCTCCCTCATCGCCATCCTTTATCTTCGACTCATCCCCAAGCTCTCTGATTAGAGTTCATTGTCTGTACCTTCAAGATTTCCAGAACATTTGCCTCACAATGAATACCCAGCTACTTTTGCTGACAAGAAAATACAAACTTCTTTTAAAAAGCCAATAAAAAATCATGAAGGAAACTGCACAAGTTTATCACTATTTTGCTTCTTGATTGCTTTCTCTTAAAAGATTCCCTAGCTGGTAGTAGCTCTAAGTACATTTTAAAATCAATTTCATTTTCCTGGTGTATTTCCCTTTCATGGGCATGTCCAAAATGACCATGGAGGCATTTCTTTGAATCACATGGTGTTGGCTGTGGTCACTGTGGAGGTATTTGATCGTGTGTGTGTGTGTGTGTGTGTGAGAGAGAGAGAGAGAGAGAGAGAGAGAGAGAGAGAGAGAGAGAGAGAGAGAGAGAGAGAGAGAGAGAGAGAGAGAGAGAGAGAGAGAGAGAGAGAGAGAGAGAATCAGTTCCTTCAAATTACTCAGCAGCAAGTATCAGCAGTAATCTCAGGTTCCTGAATCCAAATAGTCTCAAAGTTGCAGCTCCTACTAGCCTATGTCCTTTTCCAGCTTGGGCAAGGATGCCTACTATCAGCTGGAATGCTGATCTTTGTAGCTTCTTCTGAAGAATGCAGAAACTCACTGGGGTGTAAAAATACTTGAGGTCAATTGGAAACAAATGGGATACATTTTCTACTAGAGAGAACAGCTCCCTATCCCACCACTGCCAACTGCTTTGTCTTTACCTAGTACTTAATGTGAAGTAATCTGGCTTTTCAGCAACCCAGACTCTTCCCAATAGGACTCAGAAAAAAAAAATTCTATAAACAAATTTTACTACAGAAAGAACACTAGGCTATAGTCAGGAAAATATGAATTCAAATCCAGCTTTAAGCCTTACTATTTATTATGATTCTAGGTAAGTCATTGAATCTCTCCCAACCTCAGTTTCCTCATCTGTAAAGGGGGCAGGGGTGGAAGTGGGGGGAAGGTTAATCATAATTACTCCAAGGATTGTTGTAAGGATCAAACAAGATAATACAATATAAACCTACTTTATAAATTTTAAAGCACTATATAAATGTTAGCTAGCTGTTATCATCAACAGGGAAACATGGGATATTTTCATGGTGTTCAAGGACTTAGAGAAAGCCTCCACAGTCAGTAAATCTTCTACTAGGCTAGTGTTTCTTCTGCATTCGACTAAGCAAATATCAAAATGCCTACTATGTGCAAAGCTAGTGCACATAGGGGTGCTTAGGATACAAAACAAAACAAAAAGCAAGACAAAAAAGAAAAGAAAAGAAAAGAAAATTATGTCTGCCTGGAGGATGGAAGAGGAGCTAAATGAACATAAGTATATGTAAAGCATTTGGAAAGTAATCTTTGGAGGAAGCAGCTTTAGAGATTCTAGGAGGGTACCCTAGGACATCAGGTTTAATCTCATTTGGTGAGGAGGGGCAAATAGAGTTTAAATGATTTATCCATAGTCACACAGCTAGTATGAGTTGGAGACACAATTTGAACTCAGGTCTTCCTGGCTCCACATTCTATGCCAGATTCATTGTGTGGTGTTCCATTAAGGAAAGAATACTGTTACCTAGAGGTTTATATGACTATGTACAAGTTGTGAAACCATAGTGAGTATCAAAGGAGGAAGGTAGAAAAGCTGTTTTGTTAAAGTATCCAAAAGCAAGAGGAATTTTTGTTATATAAGGAGATAGAAATCTCTCTTGTCAAAACTGCTAGATTTTGTGAATAGAAATATAATTTGATGTACCCATTATAATGACCAATATTGGCTCCAGAGAAGAAGTGAGGAAATAATTCATCCATCCTTTTGTTGAAAGGGTGAAATACCCCAGATGCAGAAAGCTGCATAGCTATTTCAGAGTATCCCTTTATTTGGATGTGTTACTTTGCCTTTTTTTCAAGAAAAGGTTTATTGAGGAGAAGTTAGAGGAGAGAATCTATTTTTAAAATATCTGTGGTATAAAAACAACAAAAGGTATTAAACTTGGGAAGAAAAAAAGAAAAATGTTGCTTGGGCATTTTTTTATTCTTAAGCCAAGGAGAAAAAAGCATTTTAACCCCATCATAGAAATTCCATCCTACACATTAGTTCTAAGAATAAACTTGAGATTTAGTCATCCTCAGATGAGAAAATAGAGAAAAATCATGAAGTTGAGAGAAAAATCCTGTTCAACAAACATTAAGTATCTGCTTTGGGCAGAGCAGGCTACTGACCTTTGAAGGAGATATAGAGTTCAGATACCACTGGTCCCTGACTTGGGGGAGTTTGTGACTTATAGATTATAGTTCCAAAAAGGAGAGGAGAAGGGATGCTGAAGCATTTTGCCCTGAGCAATGTATGAGCATTTTGAAGAAATTGATGTGCAGAGTGGTTAGGAGGCCAATCTATGGTTATACTGATGTGTTGGAGTCAGAATTCATTCCCATTCATTCCTTGTCATTAAGCAATCACTTTTCTAAAGCACCTACAATGTGCCCAGTATATTGCAAAGCAGTAATGTTATAGAGATGAAAATTTAAAAGTCCCTGGCTTCAAGGTATTTACATTCTATGGGAGGAAGCTCCATGTACACATATAAGTAAATACTAAACCTAGGAAGGGAGAGAGACTGTGAAATGTATTCTACCAATGAACATCTATACTTACTTCACAACTCAGATTCCTAGAGAACTGCTTAGAGAATCAAAAGATTTAATGATTTTGCTCAAGGTCACATAAGCAGGATGTCAGAGGTGAAACTTGACTCCAAGGATTCTTCACTACAAGATTGGCTATTTACATGCCTACTGCCTCTCAACCAAATATAAAATATGTACAAAGTAAGAAAAAAGGAATTTGGCAAGCAATAAAAACTGGGGAGGTCTTGAGACAGCTCTTGAGCTGTCTGAATAGAAGAACTAAGTAAAGAAGAAGATATTCCTGGAATTGGACAAAGGCTTAGAGAAAGAACAGAAACAAGTGTATGTGTGATTTAGTGAGATTTCAGCAAAAGTTAAAGATCTGGGAGGGTTAAAAGAAAGAGTAGTTAAAAGAAAAAGGGTAAAGACTAGGAAGAATTTTTTTCTATCTTAATAAGGGGCATATCAAGGGGTGAAGATGACTGAATTGAAACGAATCACCCTAAGATAAAAAGGAACGTCTTAAGCAGGGAAGGGACTTTTGAGGGAGAAAATATTTGTTGAAAGGAGAGGAAAGCCTTCTTCCTTCTCTAGTAAAAATGTGACAACCTTAGGAGAAATATTTTAAGAAAATCAAATGATAGGAGCTTCTGGTGATACTAAGGGTAATAAATCTAACAGTATTTTTAAAAAAGATTAATCTTATCCTTCCTCCATTTTTTGGAAAGAAAGAAAGAAAACAGCTACTCATTGAAAATAAGCCAAATTTGAACTTTTGAGGACACTGGAGAAAATTCATCAAGACCCTCCCCCCAGTATTTAAATCATCTCCACCATATGTATACTCCACTATGTGTGTCCAATAACTATTAAATCATAAGTTAATACCTATTTTCCTCCCTCTTGGGCCTTTGTATTTGTGAGAGAGTATTCTCCTAAGGAAAGAGTATTTCAGACATTTAGACAAAATGCTTTCTAACTATTTTTCTTGATATACCATTTGACAAAACATTTTGGCTAAAGAATTGAGACAACTGACTGGTTAAGGGGAAGCATATGGTTGGGAGCCCATTAACTATTAACAGCTGCATCATCATCATCAATACCTACAACAAAGGAAAACGGGGTGTTATATTAGCTGCACTCAGGGCTTGTAGACTATCCCCTAGAATCATAAGAGCAGTAATAACTATCCTTTTGGAGACACAATCAGTTAGTGTCATTGTGAATTGGATGAGTGAGCTCCAAGGCAGTATTATATGAGGAAAAGCAAGTATACCAGTTTGTCTGGACTTTAGTGTTCAAAAAAAAAAAAAAAGGAATAATGTAAAATCCATCCAGAAAGGCAAGTCAGAACCAGATCATGAAGGATTTTAAATACCGAGGAAAGGATTTTCTTTTAAATAAAAAAAAAAAAAAAATGTCCTGGAGCAAGTGGGAGGAACAAATCTAGATCCCCTAACTTCAGAACTAGTATTCTTTTCTTAGCCATTGTATATACTGGTGCATCTATGCCAATTCAGAATGCTAAAGGCAAAACACCAGGACTTTGCCAAGTTATCTAAAGGGCACTTTTAATAAACCAATGAATATGCATATATTCTGTAAAAACAAACAACAATTGTTCTTTGGTTGGCTTCTAAGCTAGAAGTGAATTTGCCCATTGATAGCATTAATTAACCAAATCAATTTTCTTTTCTTGATGATTGTCAGGTGTAAGCATCTAGATGAGAAGAGAAAAGTAGCTACAGAAACCCACTCTTCACATGTGGGCTAACATGTGGTCAAGAACATGGAGAATATGCTTTTTAAAAAATCTTTATTATATCTATTCTTTCCTGCTCTTGGCAACAGAATATTGAAGACAGAATGGATCTGTCAAGGATCTCTTAAATTTAAAAGATCTGGAAAAACCACTAGCAAGAGGTCCACAATCTGAAGTCTATATTAGAATTTGACAGCATTTATACCCCAAATAGACCCCTATATGGTGCTAAGGAGCTACCTTCTTGGCCTAGCCCAGAAGTGACTCAACAGCTTGACAACATGACCTACTTAGCAAGGGCTCATTCCCATGCATCAACTTTGGTATTCAGAAGCAAAATTGGTGGGGCCAGTGCTTCATGGGAACTACTTTAGATTTGAGCCCATTTTCCCCCGGGGATGGAGGTGGTAGAAGGGAGAATATATTCCCAGTGTTCCAGGGAAAGTACTTTGTAATTCTGTTCCTACTATTTTCTTCTAATAAATATTTTTTTATTTTAATTACTTAAGTTCATTGGCTAAAATTACACTGGGGCATTAATTACAGGGTCAATTAGTAATAAATATAATCACAGATAAAGGTGGATAAATGACATAGTGGATAGAGCACTTTACCTGGAGTAAGAAAGAAAATAATTTAAATCCTGTTTTATATACTTGCTAGCTGTGTGACTCTGGATATGTCACTTGACCTCTGTCCAGTTTTCTCACCTGTACAGATAATAATTGTACTTATTCTTAGCACCATAGTGAAGATAAAATGAAAAATTATTTCAAGGTAAATTACAAATATTAACAGACTATATAAATGCTATTATTACATAGGAGAAATATTAACTGTAACTAATATTGATTATATTGAGGAGATATTAATTGGCAATTGCTATTGGGACAAACACATTAAAATAAGGACTTGAGCCAATAATAGTATAAGAATCACTCCACTCGAGTTTTCCCTAGATCTTTGAGGGAAAGGATCAAACTATTCTCTGAAGACTCAACTTGCTAGAGAGACTAAAAGTTGGGGTAGGCATTTATAGGGAAATTCTGTAGGTCTATATGAAGTTTTAACATAACCTAGTAAAAAAATGTCTGAGTTAAGAAAAAAAAATATAGAAGCAAAGATTTTATTGAAGATAAAAATACCAACCTGAAGTTATGGTATATAAGCTGTATAATGAACTAATGATCTAAATCTGTAACTATGATTTATGTTACTAAGTGATTTAAAAAGGGAAAAAAATGAGTTGCAGTTGAAATTACATAAATTAGAAAATGAAAATGCTAATGCACTAAAAGAAAAGACAAAAAATAAAAAAAATGCTAAAGTCAAAGAAGAAATCAACAAAATAGAAAACAATATAATAAATAAATAAATACCAAATAATGCAAAAGTTGTATTTTTTTTAAAAGACTGATTAAATAAACGAGTTGGACTAGAAACCTTCTGAACTCCCTTCTAGTTCTCAGATTCTGATATTCAAATAGCAAATTATCTGAAAAGGAAAAGGGTGAAAAAGTAAATAACCTAATTAGTAAATAAGATGGGAATATTACAACAAATGTAGAAGAAATAGACAAAAACCATCAGAGACTTTAAATATTACTACATGTTTCCCAAACTGAGAATGGAAAAGAAGTAGATGAATACTTTTATAAACATAAAATATCTAAACTATCAAAAAATGAGAAACAGTGAATCTAAATAAATCAACAATGAGCGGAAAAATGAAACAGGCTATTGATGAGATATTCTATAAGAAACTATCAAACCAACCAGATTTATAAGCATTTTCAAAAACGGAGATCCATGACATTCTACCCAATTATTTCTATGACGAAAATGTGATTTTGACCTTTAAGTTTGGCAAAGCAAAAGAAAATTGTAGAGAGGTATCAATGCAATATCAATGCAAAAATAGTAAAGAAAATTCTGGCTAATAGAATAGAACAGTATACTTAAAATGATTCATTATGATCCAATTGGAACATTCTTGGAGCTCAGAATAGCCAAGAATATAAATATATTTAAATATTTAGGGAAAACTAGTTCAATATAATATTAATACAAATAATATAAAATCATGTGATTAAATTAATAGATACATAAAAGATCTATTATGCATTACAATATTCAAAAATATAGATTTATGATTTTTAAAAATACTTATTCAAAGCCAAGTATCAACATTACATATAATAGAGAGAAGCATAAAAGGCTCTTCCACTTAGAAAGCTAGCAAGGGTATCCTATTTTCATCATTGTTATTGGACATGATTTATGAAATTTGATCTACAATAATTTAGCAAGAAAGAAAAATTAAGGGAATAAAGAAGGCAAAGAAGAGACTTGACAAAAAGAAATAATTAAAGTTATATATGGTAACATGGTGTCAGCATATGTTAAAGCCATATTTTTTTGAGATCTGGTTGTTAAATTTTCAATGTGAATATTTATTCTTTGGAAATTGGCAAAAGTGTATTTAGGGGGGCGGAGCCAAGATGGCGGAGAAGAAACACACTACTCAGTGAACGTCCTCACTCCCTCACAACCAATTAGATAAATTAAGTCTCAAAATTAGCTCAGGACTGATAGATACCACAAGGACTGGAAGCACGACTTACCAGCTGAAGAGAATCTGGAGTTTCAACAGGAAAGGTCAGTTCTCAGGGGAGGAATAAGAAAGACCAGCACAGACGGTGGGGTAGGGGCACACTGCGCCCATTGCGCTGGGAGGGGCTCTGGGATCAGAGAAGCCACTGAGGTAAAGGAATCTGGCACAGGTTGTTAGCTCTTCTCTGCTAATTATTTAGCAGTTCAGAAGAGAAAGCCAAAATATTTTAAAACTCAGATTAGATTCCCCCCCCACACACACCCTGGGGGTGACTCAGCAGAGAATCGGCACCAGGGGGTGTGGCCTCAGCTCCCTCCTGAGAATAGTTAAGAGACTGACAAGTGGGTGGATACGGCCCAAGGCAACACACACTGCCTAGCTTAGCTGGAGGGAGTGGAACTCAGCTCCAGGAAGTCCCAGAGAAGCGGAACCTTTGAACTAGGGACCGCGGTTTCTGGCAGACACTTCCAGTTTGAGCGCAGGGGCTTCTCACGTCACCTGTTGCAGACACCCACTCCCCACCCGGACACATAGGCTGAGCTTCTTGCTGTCTTCACTATTCTACGCCCTCAAAGCACAGCAGTGCTAATCACCTCTGAGGCGCTTCCAGGGAGGGGGTGGGGAACTCTCTCCCAGAGCTCTCTCTTAGCGCGGGCGCAGGGGCCACTGCATCCATCCGGTCTGGGAGGAAGCTGGTAAAGAAGTAAATAATTTCCTACCCCAGGGACAGACCCCAAAACATTTTTTAAGTATGAGCAAAAAAGCTAGAAAAACTATAGATTCCTTCTATACAGAGAAAGAGCGGGTATCCAACCCCGAGGAAGTTAACAGCAAAGATTCAGAAGATAACAACCTAAAGGGGAACGATTCCTGCCCCCCATCACATAACTCTCTCCTAGAAGAAGCTCTTAAGAAATTGAAGGAGATCGAAGAAAAATGGGGCAAGGAAAGGGAAGTTATGATAGAGAATAACAACGTCCTGAAATTGGAGTTGGAAAAAATAAAGAATTCACAGGAGATGCAGGGAAACAAAATTAGTGAATTAGAAAAGGTTAAAAAAACACAGGAAAGTAGGATTTCTGAATTGGAAAAGATAAAAAAGTCTCAAGAAAATAGAATTTCTGAATTGGAAAAAGAAAATAATTCTCAAAAAAAAAAAATTAGGGAAATGGAAAAAAATTCAATAGAGCAAAACAATTCATTTAAAAACGAAATTGGGCATTTACAAAAAGAACTAAAAACTGTGAAAGAAGAAAATAACTCCTTAAAAGTCAGGATGGAACAAATAGAAATGAATGATTCACAGAGAACCCAAGAATCAGTCAAACAAAACAAAAAAAATGAGAAGCTGGAGAACAACGTCAAATACTTACTGGGAAAATCTATAGACCTGGAAAATAGATCTAGGAGAGATAATCTGCGGATTATTGGACTTCCAGAAAACTATGACCAAAAAAAGAGCCTAGATTCTATTTTACAGGAAATTATCAAAGAGAACTGTCCAGAGATAATAGAAACAGAAGGGAAAGTAGATGTGGAAAGAATTCATCGAACTCCTTCTGAAATAGACCCTAAAAAAAGAACACCACGGAATATTGTGGCTAAGCTGCAGAATTACCACACAAAGGAGAAAATCCTGCAAGCAGCTAGAAAAAAACAATTTAAATACCAAGGTGCCACAATAAGGGTCACCCAAGATCTGGCTGCCTCCACATTAAAAGATAGAAGGGCCTGGAACCTGATATTCCGTAAGGCAAAAGATCAAGGACTGCAACCAAGAATGAACTACCCAGCTAAGTTTAGCATCTTTTTCCACGGAAGAAGATGGTCATTCAATGAAACAGAGGAATTCTATATGTTTCTAAGAAAAAAACCAGACTTAAACAAAAAATTTGATCTACATCCACAAGACTGAAGAGAAACAGAAAAAGGTACACAGAACCCTTGAGAACTGTAACTCTGTTGTGGGTATATAAAAAATACTCAAGGATAATTTGATTTTACTGATATAAAAGAAAAAAAGGGGGGTGTGGTAAAGGGAAGGAGGTCGGTTCAGAAAAAGGGGAAGAAGTGATAAAAAGAGGGAAACTACATCCCAGGAAGAGACATAGAAAATACACCATATCTGAGGGAACTTAGTGAGGGGGAGAATCATTGTGTGAATCTTACTCTCATCAGAAGAGGCTCAAAGAGTAAATAATTAACATATTTGTTTTTCAGAGAATTTTCTCTCACCTCATTAAAAGGGGGGAGAGGAAAAGGGAAAAGGAAAAGGGGAATAAGTGAAGGGACTTGGAGGGAGGGGGGAGGGATCCTAAAAAAAAAAAAAAAAAAAAAGAGGGAGAGTTGCGCGTCACAAGGGGGGTCTGTAAATTAAATATCGGGGAGGGGGATCAGGGGGGTCAAGGGAAAAAAGCATAATCTGGGGATAATACGATGGCAGGAAATACAGAATTAGTAATTTTAACTGTAAATGTAAATGGGATGAACGATCCCATCAAACGGAGACGGATAGTAGATTGGATCAAAAAGCAGAACCCTACAATATGTTGCCTACAGGAAACACACTTAAAGCAGGGAGATACATACAGAGTAAAGGTAAAAGGTTGGAACAGAGCCTATTATGCTTCAGGTAAAGCCAAAAAAGCAGGGGTAGCTATCCTTATCTCAGATCAAGCAAAAGCAGAAGTAGATCTCGTTAAAAAAGATAAGGAAGGAAACTATATCCTGCTGAAAGGTAGCATAAATAATGAAGCCATATCAATACTAAACATATATGCACCAAGTGGTATAGCATCTAACTTTCTAAAGGAAAAGTTAAGAGAACTGCAAGAAGAAATAGACAGTAAAACTATAATAGTGGGAGATCTCAACCTTGCACTCTCAGATTTAGACAAATCAAACCACAAAACAAACAAGAAAGAAATTAAAAAAGTAAATAGAACATTAGAAAAACTAGGTATGATAGACCTTTGGAGAAAACTGAATGGCAATAGGAAGGAATATACTTTCTTCTCAGCAGTTCATGGATCCTATACAAAAATTGACCATATACTAGGACATAAAGATCTCAAAATTAAATGTAGGAAGGCAGAAATAATAAATGCCTTCTTCTCAGATCACAATGCAATAAAAGCTACATTCAGTAAAAAGTTAGGGGTAAATAGACCAAAAAGTAATTGGAAACTGAATAATCTCATCTTAAAGAATGACTGGGTGAAAGAGCAAATTATAGAAACAATTAACAATTTCACCCAAGATAATGATAATGATGAGACATCATATCAAAATCTTTGGGATGCAGCTAAAGCGGTAATAAGGGGAAATTTTATATCTTTAGAGGCTTATTTGAAGAAAATTGAGAAAGAGAAGATTAACGAATTGGGCTTACAACTTAAAAGGCTAGAAAAAGACCAAATTATAAACCCCCAACCAAAAATTAAACTCGAAATACAAAAATTAAAAGGAGAAATCAATAAAATTGAAAGTAAAAAAACTATTGAATTAATAAATAAAACCAAGAGTTGGTTTTATGAAAAAGCCAATAAAATAGATAAACCTTTGGTAAATTTGATCAAAAAAAAGAAAGAGGAAAATCAAATTGATAGTCTTACAAATGAAAAGGGGGATCTTTCCACCAATGAAGAGGAAATTAGAGAAATAATAAGGAGTTACTTTGCCCAACTTTATGCCAATAAATTTGATAACTTAAGTGAAATGGATGACTTCCTCCAAAAATATAGGCTCCCTAGATTAACAGAGGAGGAGATAAATTGCTTAAATAGTCCCATTTCAGAAAAAGAAATAGAACAAGCTATTAATCAACTCCCCAGGAAAAAATCCCCAGGGCCAGATGGATTCACATGTGAATTCTACCAAACATTTAAAGAACAATTAGCCCCAATGTTATATAAATTATTTGAAAAAATAGGGGATGAAGGAGTCCTACCAAATTCCTTTTATGACACAGACATGGTACTGATACCTAAACCTGGTAGATCGAAAACTGAGAAAGAAAATTATAGACCAATCTCCTTAATGAATATTGATGCTAAAATCTTAAATAAGATATTAGCAAAAAGACTTCAGAAAATCATCTCCAAGATAATACACTATGATCAAGTAGGATTTATTCCAGGAATGCAGGGCTGGTTTAATATTAGGAAAACTATTAATATAATTGACCATATTAATAATCAAATTAATAAGAACCATATGATCATCTCAATAGATGCAGAAAAAGCATTTGACAAAATCCAACATCCATTCCTACTAAAAACTCTTGAGAGTATAGGAATAAATGGATTATTCCTTAGAATAATCAGGAGTATATATTTAAGACCGTCAGTAAGCATAATATGCAATAGAAATAAACTGCAACCTTTCCCAGTAAGATCAGGAGTGAAACAAGGTTGCCCACTATCACCATTACTATTCAATATAGTACTAGAAACGCTAGCCTCGGCAATAAGAGCCGAGAAAGAGATTCAAGGAATTAGAGTAGGAAATGAGGAAATCAAACTATCACTTTTTGCAGATGACATGATGGTATACTTAGAGAACCCCAAAGACTCTGCTAAAAAGCTACTAGAAATAATTCAAAATTTTAGCAAAGTGGCAGGATACAAAATAAATCCACATAAATCCTCGGCATTTTTATATATCACTAACAAAATGCAACAGCAAGAGATACAAAGAGAAATTCCATTCCAAACAAATGTTGATAGTATAAAATATTTGGGAATCCATCTACCAAAGAAAAGTCAGGAATTATATGAGAAAAATTACAAAACACTTGCCACAAAAATAAAATTAGATTTAAATAATTGGAAAGACATTCAGTGCTCTTGGATAGGCCGAGCGAATATAATAAAGATGACAATACTCCCCAAACTAATCTATTTATTTAGTGCTATACCAATCAGACTCCCAAGAAACTATTTTAATGACCTAGAAAAAATAACAACAAAATTCATATGGAAGAATAAAAGGTCAAGAATTGCAAGGGAACTAATGAAAAAAAACTCAGAGGAAGGTGGTCTAAGTGTACCTGATCTAAAGCTATATTATATAGCAGCAGTCACCAAAACCATTTGGTATTGGCTAAGAAATAGACCGGTAGATCAGTGGAACAGATTAGATACAAAGGACAAAAAAGGGTACATCTATAGCAATCTAATCTTTGACAAACCCAAAGATTCCAACATTAGGGATAAAAATTCATTATTCGGAAAAAACTGTTGGGAAAACTGGAAATTAGTATGGCAGAAATTAGATATGGATCCACACTTAACACCATATACCAAGATAAGATCAAAATGGGTCCATGATTTAGGCATAAAGAGGGAGATAATAAATAGATTAGAGGAACAGAGGATAATCTACCTCTCAGACTTGTGGAGGAGGAAGGAATTTATGACCAGAGGAGAACTAGAGATCATTATTGATCACAAAATAGAAGATTTTGATTACATCAAACTAAAAAGTTTCTGTACAAATAATACTAATGCAAACAAGATTAGAAGGGAAGTAACAAATTGGGAAAATATTTTTAAAAACAAAGGTTCTGACAAAGGTCTCATTTCCAAAATATATAGAGAACTGACCATAATTTATAAGAAACCAAACCATTCTCCAATTGATAAATGGTCAAAGGATATGAACAGACAATTCTCAGAGGAAGAAATTGAAACTATATCCACTCACATGAAAGAGTGTTCCAAATCACTACTGATCAGAGAAATGCAAATTAAGACCACTCTGAGATACCACTACACACCTGTCAGATTGGCTAAGATGACAGGAACAAATAATGACAAATGTTGGAGGGGATGTGGGGAAATTGGGACACTAATACATTGCTGGTGGAGTTGTGAAAGAATCCAGCCATTCTGGAGAGCAATCTGGAATTATGCCCAAAAAGTTATCAAACTGTGCATACCCTTTGACCCAGCAGCGCTACTACTGGGATTATATCCCAAAGAAATACTAAAGAGCGGAAAGAGACATATATGTGCCAAAATGTTTGTGGCAGCTCTTTTTGTTGTAGCTAGAAACTGGAAGATGAATGGATGTCCATCAGTTGGAGAATGGTTGGGTAAATTGTGGTATATGAAAGTTATGGAATATTATTGCTCAGTAAGAAATGACCAGCAGGAGGAATACAGAGAGGGTTGGAGAGACTTAAATCAACTGATGCTGAGTGAAATGAGCAGAACCAGAAGATCACTGTATACTTCAACAACGATACTGTATGAGGATGTATTCTGATGGAAGTGGAAATCTTCAACATAAAGAAGATCCAACTCACTTCCAGTTGATCAATGATGGACAGAGGTAGATACACCCAGAGAAGAAACACTGGGAGGGGAATGTAAATTGTTAGCACTAATATCTGTCTGCCCAGGTTGCATGTACCTTCGGATTCTAATGTTTATTGTGCAACAAGAAAATGATATTCACACACATGTATTGTACTTAGACTATATTGTAACACATGTAAAATGTATGGTATTGCCTGTCGTCGGGGGGAGGGAATAAGGGAGGGGGGGTAATTTGGAAAAATGAATACAAGGGATAATATTATAAAATATATATATATATAATAAAAAAAATTAAAAAAAAAAAAAAAAAAAAAAAAAAAAAAGAAATTGGCAAAAGTACAAATTAAAATTTAGTTTACTCTTTTACTAATTGTCTTGTCTTAAGAAAGCAATGAAGAAGGTTTAATTATTATTGATATTATAAAATATAAATAATTCAGATTAAACTTAGTTATAATTTTTTTAACTTTTTTTTCCCCAAAAAAGGTAGTTATTAAACTTTTACAGCATACCTCAGTGTATAAAGAAAGCCAGACTCAAAACCCAGAAGACCTGTTTTCATATCCTACCTCTGAAACATATGAGTTATGAGACCCTGGAGAAGTCACAACCTTTTTGTGCTCCAGACCATTTTCTGAGACTATAAATGGCAGAGAATATGTTGACCTAAAAGGGTATAGAGTACTTCCTCATCAGGAATTTCCTATTCCAATCAAATTACAGGTCCTCTATCCGCACCCCAAAACACACACACATATGCGCGCACACACACACACACACACACACACACACACACACACACACTTTAGAATGTAAACAATTTTTATTTTTCTTTTTTTTTTCTTTAATAGTCTCCCAGAGACCACCAAAAAATCTAGACAGAGTAATAAATTGTGGTATATGAATATTATGGAATATTATTGTTCTTTAAGAAATGACCAACAGGCTGATTTCAGAAAGGCCTGGAGAGACTAACATGAACTGATGCTGAGTGAAATGAGCAGGACCAAGAGATCATTGTGTACTTCAACAACAATACTATATGATGATCAATTCTGATAGATGTGGCCATGTTCAACAATGAGATGAACCAAATCAGTTCTAATAGAGCAGTAATGAACTGAACCAGCTACACCCAGTGAAAGAACTCTAGGAGATGACTATGGACCACTACATAGAATTCCCTCTAATTTTGTCTGCCTGCATTTTGGATTCCTTCACAGGCTAAATGTACACTATTTCAAAGTCCAATTCTTTTTGTACAGTAAAATAACTGTTTGGACATGTGTGTATATATATATATATATATATATATATATATACACACACATATATAAATATATATACACACACATATATAAATATATATACACACACATATATATAGTATTTAATTTATACTTTAACATAAATATTAAATACATGTTAAATATGTATTGGTCAACCTTCCATCTGGGGGGGGGGGAGGATGGAGGGGGAAAATTAGAACAAAAGGTTTGGCAATTGTCAACATTGTAAAATTACCCATGCATATATCTGGTAAAAAAAAAAAACTATTAAAATAAAAAAAGAAAAGAAAAGAAACATGAGCCAATTAAACTCCATAAAGGAAGGAGCAAATAATCTACTCAAACAACATGTGCACTGACAGACCCCTCTGGTTAGTGTGATTGACAGTTCTGTCTACCTTGTTCACTAGCACCACCTGGTGGTAAATATTTGTCTTCATTGAGGATTAGTTCCAAGTCTGGAATAAATGGATTATTTTAATACCATGTTCTCTTGACCCTAGTATTCTCATGTAGCAATTTGATAATAATTCCCATTAAAACATGACTATACATAATGTCCAAGGTTCCTAAAGTTGATTCTGATTTTGAAGGTTTTTTGAGCCTCGATCACAATCCATTTTAATATATTTATCCAGAGATGCTTTAGTAATTTAATAGCAATGAACTAATACATAACAATCGAAACAAATTACTCTATTGTTTACAAATAACTCATTATGTAAAATACAACAATTCAAGAACAACTCATTAATAACAAATTTTACACCCATTGGTTTTGATGCTGATTCTGATTTTGAAAAGACTGATCCTGCACATGCCAGGCCTACAACTTGAGAAGCTTTAGGCAAGATTCTACATACCATGCAATTACATTCCAATGGCATAAGGTGCACTGAGTTATATCTCAGATCACTAATACCACAACTTCATCTCTACAGCAGTTATTTTACAACAGAGATTTCCAAACATATTATTTTCTAATGCTGATTCTTTTTTTTTAAGCCTTGGCAGCTGAATCTTTTTTTTTTTTTTAAGTTTATTGTAATTATTTTATTTGTTAAATATTTCCTCATTTTTTTTTATTAAAACTTTTTATTTTTCAAAATATATGCATGGATAATTCTGCAACATTAGCCCTTGAAAAAAACTTGTGTTCCAGTTTCCCCCCCTTTTCCCACCTCCCTCTCCTAGATGGCAAGTTGAAATATATATTAAATCTAATATATGCATACATATTTATACAATTATCTTGCTATACAAGAAAAATCAAATGAAACCAGAAAAGGAAATGATGAAGAAAATAAAATACAAGCAAACAACAACAAAAAGAATGAGAATGTTACAATTTTTGATGTCCGTGAGTCAATTGCTATAAACATTGGATTAACAGCCATGCTCTTTCAGTGGCACATGTAGTCAGAAATGGAACCACCAGATATTTCCTAGGTCTTCTCCTTCATTTCAAGGGACTTCTCTTTTTCAGTCTCTCTCCAATGGACAAGATGAATACGGCTCATTGGCATCCATTTGATTCCTTCTCCATCTGTAGAGATACAAGCAAGTTAACCTCCCCCAAGCAGTTAACCTATCTGGTCTCTTCCATTCATCACTTTCTGAATCTCTCCACATCATATGGCGATTATCTAAAGATATTAAATATCACCAAATTGTATATCAGGAATATGTATAAGGAGACCTGATGCTACTACTTCTCCTGGGTGATAGATCACACATTGCCTACCTATATTAGTGACTGGGATATTAGCTACACATTCCCCGGTTTCCCAAATCAGTGTATGGATAGACACTGTTTTGTAAGCACTCTCAGAAGATGAAATGGTCAAGCCTACTCTTCCTGGAGGCAAGGGATTTATAGGCCAGACAAGGACAGATTTCACCTCTCTAGGGGATATCTCAGTAGTCCCAGTAGCATAAAGCTCTATTCTCCCTAATGGCAATCCCCTTACCCCATCAGGTTATGTTTCAGTTGACTGATCATGTTGGAGTGCTGAACTTTTAAAGACTCTGTGGGTGTAACAGTGGCTGTCATCATGCCCCAAGTGTTTTCTGCTTGGGGTCCTAGAGCTGAGCCCCACTTTCCATTTCCCTGAATCACTCTGCATTCTGATGCCCAGTGGAAGTCCTTGTTGCATTTTGGACATGGGGTTTTGGGTCTTATTTTCCCACCCTGTTCTTTCATTTTATCTTTTTGTCAACATTGAGTTTTCAGATGCCCTGTTTTACCACATTGAAAGCACTGACAAGTCTCTTTGGAAGTCCCTTCCTAAGAGGGACCCTTTTTTCCCATGTTCAGATTTTGAAAAGCCTGTATCATAGTCTGGGCATAAAAGGCATTTGTGCCCACTGTGGCACAGCATCTTATGATCTTTTTTGGTCCTAGTATAATTCTTCTACAATCCTCAAGCATTTTCTCTAGCAAATTGTCTTATCATAATTTCTGTTGCTACATTTTCACCAATAGTTCGTGTGACAGCTGTCTGCAGATGTCCCACAAAATCAACAAAATAGTTCATTTGGACTTTGCACTATTTTTGTGGAGTCTTCCCCTCTATTTTGTCTTCCTGGAAGGGTGCCCCATGCTTTGATAACTGCAAAAGCAATTTGCTCATACACTGCCAAAGGATAATTAATCTGTGTTAAAGTGTCTGCATAAGGACCTACAGCTGCTAGTTGGTGAAAGGTGATTAGTATATTAACTCCAGGTTACCTATTTCATTGGGCTTTATTCTACAGAGTTCACTATACTCAGAAAGCCACAACAAGTTTTGTCCAGGTTCTAAACATGTCCTTGCTATAGATTTCCAACATTAGGGGTTAAAATTTCATAAGCCAAATTCTCTAGTAGCATCTTAACATAAGACGATGTAGGCACATAAGGAGTGCATATATCTTTGATAATTTCCAGATTAAAAGGAGTGTATTTTCTCCTAACTTGACCTGAAGAGTCAAGCTCTTCAATCACAGGGTATGGGTTCTATTCTCAAACCAGATGTGTCCTGTCCTTCCTCTTTAGCTTTAACTAATACCTCTTGTAATGGTGACATGGGAGAGGGGGGAGAAAGTGCTTCATGGGTGGTGCTGATAGTGTCATTACCCCTCCCACAAAGGTGGAGTTGAAGGAGGAGGATCAGGAGATGAGAAATGCCCTAAGGGTGCATGCTTGAGTGTAAGGAGTGAAACTGAGCTGGGAAAATGAAAAGGTCCATTTCCTTTAAGCTTATCTGCATGGTACTTAAGGTACTTAACTTGGCCCAACAGGCTATGCTCTCCAGCTTTGATGTCAGTACCATCTTCCTCCTGCTTTTTTTCCTCCTGCTTTTTCTCCTCATACTTCCTTGTCTGGCCATCCACATTAAAATCTTTCCTTGTTTTGAAACTTGTGGGATTCTTTAAAGCCAATTGTATTATATTGTACACAAGGAATGTTTCCTCAAGAATTAAATCAGGACCCAAAGCTTTGTAATATTCAATTACTTGCTCTCCCACTATTTCCCACATCTCTGGCTCTATTTTTTCTTCCTCAGAGAGCCAAGGAGACATGCACTTTAATATATTTAAGAGCCCAATGATCTGCTTCTGAGTTACCAACAAACCTTGCTTCTCTATTAACCTAACTACACATGCCTCATACTTCCCTCAGGGTGGAGAAGGCTCTTTTCTTAGTATTTGCCCCATTTCAGCTGAAAAATGAAAGTGACTAATTTAGCCCTTACCTAATCTTCCCACTTGACTATTTTTATATTTACCCTATTTCTGATAACAGGGACTTCTCCACTGAATGCACCAATTGGTCAGTCAAGCTGCTGAGTGTAGGGCCTCATGTCCTAGCCTCATGGCTAGGCCCCACATTTAGACACTAAAATGTAGTGTGTTTTCTAGAACCCCCAAGTTGGGTTGCCAAAATATACTATGTTTTCCAGAGCCCCCATCCTGGGCTGCCAAAATATGCCATCCAGACTAGCTCTCTAGAGGATTTTGGGGACCAAAAATCTAAGATCTTAGTGGAGGAGTGAAGAAGGCAAGAGCCTCTTGAGTATAGTCAAAGATGGAGTCCATTTATTTCCAGTCCTATCAGCCCCTAAATACCTTAGTATGATTATATCACTATAGCACATTGAGCATGTGCCAACTAGAGAACCATTACAGCACCATAGCACACTGTACAAGTACTAACTATAAGCACCCTGCTATTGATATGTAAATTTCTCTCTTTCCTGTAAGTATCCCTTGCTTCAAGTAGAACACAGGTGGTCATGCCCTCCTTGACTTCTCAGAAAGAATGAGAGCCCTTAGGGGAGATGGGGAGCCAAACCAGATATTGTAAGCAGGTCCACTCTGGGCTGAAAGGTCTTATGCCTTACCTAGAGTTCTCCCACTATAGTTAATTTACCCAAACACATTCAAGACTTACATAAATATGATTATAACACACTAGTCAAAGAAGGCATTAAATAAGTGGATGGAAATTCCTTAATCATGGTCAAACTGTACTAATATAATGGATTTAATGCCAATCTAATCAAACTAACACAGTTTTGTTATGTAAAACAAGATAAAATAAAATTAATTTGAAAGGGAAAAAATATCTAGAATGTCAAAAGAAAAGGAAGGAGGAATAAAGGGTAATATAACTTCCAGATCTCAAATTATATTGTAAGGCATTCATTATTGGTGTGATTTAATATTGGTTTAAAAAATAGAAATATAGCTATCTGAAACTCAATAAATATGCAAGAACAATAAGCAATAAAATCCAGCAACCTACTATTTAATACATCTTAGGATATAAACTTTTAGAAAAGGACCCTCTATTTTATAACTGCTGATAAGCATCTAAAACAATTTGTCAAAAAATATATTTGAACCAGCATCTTATACCATATATCACAATAAACTCAAAATGTATAATATAACTTGAATATTATTTTGTTAAATATAAAATACAATTAAATAAAATATTACAGTTTTGTGCAAGAAAATGGATATATATGTCACATGCCCTTAGGACTCATACAATAAACTCCCATTAGACTAGCAAATTGAATCCTTAGAAAACAACTGAATCAATTAATTTCTACATAGGGATAACTGCTAAAAAGAAATAATAAGGGCAAAAAAAATTATTTTTTAAAAATCTGCCAAACTGAAAGTGAACTTTTTTGAAGTACATGCTCATTGCCTGGGGAAAGTACATTCAAACTTGAAGCCCAAAATCTACACATGGAACATACGTGGCCAAAATGTTCCTCCTGGACCTGGAACTCCTTTTCTCCTTTTCTAAAGGCTTCTCAAATTTTATTTCTAAATATGGCATAGCTGATGAATGAATTGCTACCTTGATCACTTAGGCTAACTCCCTTGGAATCTCAGCTATTTTGTCAATCTTTATTTGACAGAATCAAGTAGGCTGATCCTCAGGAATAGTTCCCCACTGACTTCAGCCATTGCTGTCTCTAGCTCTGGAACTATGGTTGTGGGTGGGACCAGAGATAGCTTTGATCTTCCAGGATTACTAATCACCAAGATATATCCATATCAAAATACTCATTTGACTAAGATTAGGTGGGGGGAATAACACTATAGACAAAAGAAATAAAAGTGTGATGCAATCATGATTACCTGGCAGCCCTGTGGGATATAGGACTTCTGCTGTTTGCTCATCCCATACTCTATCAGTCATCAGGAAGTAGTACAACCTCTCCCCATCCCATCCCAGAACATTGTCTTCTTTTTTGTATGTGAAGTCAATCTCAGCTCTATCATTAGTCCTCTCATCTGTAAAACAGCTCATCAAAACATAGCATCTAAGTCATTCATGACTGGAAAGTGACTACTCAAATTTCAAATGTTAGGTAGGAAAAGAAAGTCTGAGCATCTTCCAAGGACTGAGCTTTCATTGGCCAGTTTTCCCATTATATATGACTCTTTTTCTATGGGTAGGAAATAATTCTTAAACAAACAAGAGACAGAGGAGATATCAATAGATAAAACAGATAATTTTGGTTACATGAAATTAAAAAGCTTTCTCCTAAAAATTAATGTAACTAGCATAATAAGGACAACTGCCCACTGAGAAAAAAAATAATCTGCATAAAATATTTACTGATGAGGATCTGGTATCTGAGAATACATACAAAATTGTGACAAATAATTAAAATAGAGTCATTCTCCAATTTCTAATTGAACAATTTCTAAGTGGTTTTCAGGAGAAGAGTTACAAGCCATATTAAAGGTAGTTCTATATAACTAATAATAAATAGATATTAAAATAAGTATGAAGTTTCATCAAATTGGCAAAGGTAAGAAAAGATGGAAATGTTCATATTTTTGGGAGGAAAACCAGCATGCTAATACATTCTGGGATTTTGTCCAAAAATTCTGGAATAGAATCTGGAATTGTGTTTTAAAAAAAGGGGGGGGGGTGGGGGAGAGACTAAAATATTCATTTCTTTTAATCCAGAGATCTCACTGCAAAGATCCCATTTTCCCCCAGGCAAAGACCGAAGGAAAAAAAAAAAAGGTCCCATTTCTGTGCCAAAATATTCATGGCAACTCTTCTTTTGATCACAGATAATTGGAATAAACATAGATGAAAAGGAAGCAGAATCAGAAAAACAAAATACAAGATGACAGCAATCTTTAAAAATGAAAGGAAGGAAGGAAGGAAGGAAGGAAGGAAGGAAGGAAGGAAGGAAGGAAGGAAGGAAGGAAGGAAGGAAGGAAGGAAGGAAGGAAGGAAGGAAGGAAAAGAACAATAAAGTAAAAAAATGTTATGAAATGTTATGAAATTAAAGTGATTAAGATAATAAATTGAAAAAATGTACATTCTTTCCTGTTTAACAGATGCAGGAAACTATTGATATGAAGTATTTCATACACTTGAGATGCAGTTGGGTTGGTTGAGATGCAGAGAGGTTGTTTGGTTTTGTTGAACTGTCCTTTTGTCTTTCCTTCCTTTTAAATCTTTGTTAAAAGGATTGGGGGAGAGATCTATTCAGAAATGAATATGATATACAGCTAAAAAATATCTTTCATTTTTAAAAAAGAGAAGGACAGAAATAAGATGCAGTTCTTAGAATAGGCAGAAGGTAGTTAGAACAGGTTATTAAAATAGCAGAAATGATGTATGTCAGTTTTGTACCAAAATGATGTGGGTGATAGAGGCACCAGATGATGGTAGGCACCCAAAGTTGGGATTCAGTCATGTGAAGAATTCACAATGGCTATACTCTTTGACCAAAGGCAGATTTATTTAGGGGAAGAGGTTACAAACAAAAAGAAGATATATATATATGAAAGAGTGGGAGAATATATGAAAGACAAGCTCCTCAGTAGAACCTCCAATTACCCAGTTGAAAGGGAGCACCTCATGAGTTTGAGGCATACCCTTAGCTAGTAGGCTAAATCCTGAAAGGGACTTGGCACCCTAAAAGAGCTACTTAGCTGTAAGGAGGAGAAGGGGTTTTGAGAAACATAGTGTAGTTAATAGAGATACCATGTGTCATAGGGAAAGAGAAAGGAGAAAGACACCATGGCAGACTGACCCAAAGGAAGGCAGCAGCCATGGGATGGCCCATAACTAGATTTTACAGGGAAAATTTAACCTTGGGGTTTCTGATAGGACATGGCAAAGTGAGGCTGCTCAAGATTTCTATAGAACGTAGGTCTCAGGAATTTGATTTAAGTTGGATTTGAGACTAGACCATGTCCCCAGAGGGTGGGGCCATAGAGCTAAACTGATCTCTGTAAGAACTTTCTCATTCCTTGCCTTAGGGATTAATTTTTATCAATTCCTCCAATTTTGTGAGTTTTGAAAGGTCAGAAGGGCACCTCAGCCTTTCAGAGGCTAGATATGTGGCACTGAAAATCTGGAAGTGACTTTTAGGATTCTAGCCCAGCAGTAGTTGAGGCCAGGAAAAAAACCAGCAGCACTGCTACCTTTGGACATAAATTTGGTGAGACCAAATTTAGCTAAATTGAACTCATTACATCCTCTCTCTCTTCCCTTTCTCCAGCAAGATTTCTATCACTCCTCAAGTAGTGAAGAAAAGGTTTGGATATTTGTTCTTGCTATATCTTTGAAGTAAATATACCTTCATAAAATTGGTAGATAGCATTAGGGTGCTTGTCATTGTCAATGGAAAAGATGACAGTATTTGCTCCATTTTTCCCAAGAACTCCCTTCCATGTCTGGTAGTCTCAGCCTACTCTAGCATTAAAATCTTCCAGAATTAAAAGCTTGTCCTCTTTCAGCACATTGACAATAATGGTCTCTGAGTCATCACAAAATTTTCCTTTGACCTCATTAGGGTTCATCATGGTAGGAGCATAGGCATTGATAAACGGTGGCATAACATTTTCTTGCATGTGGCAATCATATTGTCATGAACTTATTATTCATTCCTTTTAGAAGATTTTTTATTATTTGTTATTGTTATTTTTAAATTTTATTTCCTAGATTAGTTTTGATTACAAAACCTACACCCATCTTCACAGCACTCCTTTTCATTGCAGCCACTCTAGAAAAATGTATATCCAGCTCTTGCTTCAGTAAACTAGTCTTCGTGATATCTGTTGAGTTCTCTCGCAATAAGAGCTGTTCGTCTTTCAAATCTACTGGATTTTGTGCTGTGTACAAGTGTGCACACACTCCATGTGCGTGATGGTGAGCAGAATCAACTTTGTAGAAGTTTTTGTACAATTTTTGTTTCAATCACAGGGTGCCATCTCCATCTGCAGTGGTAAAGCTAGGTAAGCTGATAATTTTTATGGCATCTTTTCTAGCTCCTTCCTCACACCTGGAGGTGGGCAATGAAATCCTTAAAAAGCTGTTTAGACACCTTGGGGCTACCAAATTTCACTGCTGGTTCCAGTGAAAAGGCAATCTTAAGGCTTGGGTCACCTGTGTGTAGTTCCCAGTGTATTTGCATTTGCTGCTTCACTTGCCCATCACCACAGGGGTTTGAAATAGGTAGAAATGGTAAAATGGTGATATCTTCTGATTCATAAGTAAATTAAATTTAAATGAAGCAGAGCTGCACAAAGTTGTCAACCTCACTCTGTCTTCCAGAATCATCAGTATCCAATGTCAGAACAGCACTCTAATCTGTTGACATTAATTCGTCTTGTAGTCTTTTTGCCTTGGGGCCACCACTTTTTTACTTTATGCAAATATTTAGCTTAGATGGTATAAGTCTATGATTAGTCCAGCACTCTGCACCATACATTACCTTTCTCACTCTCACACTGTATCTGTCTCTTCTTACAATCATACTGACACATGCATTGCCATAGCTAAATCAATATTTGGGAGGCTCCAAAAGAAAGTATGGGAGAGGACTGGTATTAAACATATTATGAAACTGAAGGTCTACAGAGCCATTGTGCTGAGCTCATTGTTGTATGCCTGTGAAATCTGAAAGGTACACCTGCACCATGCCCAAAAACTGAATAGCTTACATTTGCATTGTCTTAGAAAGATTTTGAAGATTACTTGGCAAGATAAGATATTAGACACTGAGGTCCTTTCTTGAACTAAACTGCTAAGTAATTCAACTCTACTGCAGACAGTATAACTCAGTTGGGCTGGTCACATTGCTCAAATGCCAAATGTACATTTGTCCCCCCACAAAAAAAAAAAAAAATATATATATATATATATATATATACACACACACACACACATATATATGTACATACACACACACACACATATATATACACATATATATATACATATATATGTGTATATATATGTGGAGAATTTACACAGGCAAACACTCACAAGGTAGTCAGAAAAAAAAATACAATACAAAGACACTCTCAAGGTCTCTCCTAAAACTTTAGAATTGATTATTGACATGGAAGATTCTAGCACAAGACTAAGGAGCATGCTATATTCTCATTTGAAAATATGCTATGCTTCATGAGCAAAGCAGAATTGAATTAGCTCAGAAGAAACATGAGATGCTCAAAGTAAGAGAAACTACCCCAAATATTCCTAGGGACTATTTGTGTCTGACCTGTGGCAGGGCATTCCAAGATTGTAATGGTCTGCTCAGCTTGAGCTTGTAATGGGCCGATCAGCCACAGTTGAACACACTGTAATTCAACTCTAACATGGTGATGTCATTTTGATCCTCTTCAAGAACAAAGGTCAACAACCAACAGCCAATCAATGGAATGAACACAGTCAGTGGAGGCTCAAGTCAATGTCAAGAGAAAAGAAATAATCTCTCCTTGCACTCAGGTTAAATAGCTCAAGGTATTCTAGAATTGTAAGGGCAAATATAGTCTGCCTGCCTTAAGGATTATGAGCCAAAATATAGTCTCTACATATATAAAATTATTTAAATCATGAAGTTGGTCTAATTTAAGCCTGACTTAGAATATAAGGGATAATGCTTATAATCCTGGATCATAGATGTCTCTCTTAAGAACCCTTTGTTGTTTTTTGTTTTGTTTACTCCTTTCTGAATCACAATGCTCCACTATGCAGTCCACTAAAACCTGGGGTCTTTTTCTGACAAACTGCTAGCTAATTATGTTTCTCCCATCCTATACTTATAAAATTAATTTTTGAACCCAAATTTAAGGCTACATTTTTTTCCTATTTTAGCCTGGCAGGGTTTTTATGACCCCTAACACTCATCTAATGTGTTCGTATGTTCCCAGCTTCATCTCATTTGCTGATTTGATTAGTATAGCATCCATGTTTTCATCCAAATAGTTTATAAAAATTTTAAACAGCATAGGGCCAAGTTCAGAGACTTAGGGTATTCTTCTTGAACCTTTGAGATCTTATAGCACCATACATCCTCATGTATTTTATAAAAGGGGGGGGGGGTCCTGAGGCTTTTCCCATTACTCACATAATCAACTATGGCCTCATCACCTCTCAGCTGGATGAATGCAGTAGCCTCCTAAGTCTCTGCTTCCAGTCTCTCTTCACTCCAATATATCTAGTTACTAAAATGGTTTTCCTTGGGCCCAGAACTATATCATTATTCAATAAACTCTAGTGGCTCAATGTCTCTAGGATAAAATCCAAACCTCTTTGGATTTTGAAGCACTTTACTATTTGGAGTCATCCTACTTATCAGCCTTACAGTGCACTATTAGGCTTCCTTAACTTCAATGGTCCAGCCAAATTTGTCCTCTCTATGTTTCTCACAAATTTCCATTCCTTTTTATTGGCTGTCCCTTATACCAGGAATGAACACCATTTCCCATTGGCCTCAAGGAATTCCTCATTTGCTTCAAAATTCAGCTTCCTATAAGAAGCCTTTCCTGACCTATCCTTCTCCCAGATGCTTGTGCTACCCTCCCCCTAAATTTCCCAACTATTTATTTTATATTTATTTCATCTGTACTTAGACGAAATGTGCATGTTGTCTAAAGCATAAGCTCCCTGAGACCAATTAGCACTCTGTTTTGGGGTTATTGGGTTTTTTGGTCCTTGTATCTCTAGCATCTAATACAGTACTTGCTTAGCACATGACAGATAATAAATTCATAATAAATATATTCTGATTATTGATTGATGAGGCATCTGCATGGGGCTATGGATAGGATGCTGGGCCTGGAGACAAGAAGACCTGACTACAAATTCAGACTCAAATATTTATTAAATGCATGACCTTAGCCAAATTACTTAACCTTTCTTTGCCTCAGTTTCCTCCTCTGTAAAATGAAGATAAGGATGAAATGAGCCAAAAATTTTAAAAGAGCTTAGCAATGTTTCACATATAGAAGAGACTTAATAAAGGTTGGATTGATTATTATTATTATTATTGTCCAAGGTTACAGAGGTAATCAGGTGCCATGCAGGCATTCAAAATAAACTACCATAGGATTGGGTCTGTCTCCAGTAATTTCCTCTCCTTTTAGAAGAATAGTGAAACAAATTGTTAAAGGATTTCTCTGCAAAGCTGTCAGGATAACTGGTTTTTAGCCACTTATTAAATGTAACTGTTACTGCTTAGTACAGCAATTAAAGTTTAGCTCTAGCACCAAATTAGCCAAAATAATCTAATTATTCTAATTCCAAAATCTTTCATTTTGGAGCTATGTCTCTAGAGGAAGAATTGAAGATGAATAAATCATTGCCTCAAATGACCACATGACTCGCTGTATTCCTAAGACCAATATGGTCCAAGCCCACTGGGACATGTGAGTTGAGATCAAGCCACAGAGATAGGACACAGGGCAGGGGAAGAAGTTTTGGTAACAAAACCTCTCTAAGTGATGAGTGAAGAGCCACTAAGAAATTAAGAAAAGAGTCAGAAAATGGCAGGGCTCAGGAAGATGAGGGATTCAGGTGAGCCTAGGAGTTTGGCTTGGTCTTGGATCTTGATAAAAAAGAAAAAGTTTCTAGAGTGGAACTCTGCCCTCTATATTCAAATTAATTTTGTTGTTGTTGTTGTTGAAATGAACTAATCAACCTAGTCCAAAGAGTTATAGCACAAGTATCCCAAAATGACTAAAAACTCATAGAATCAGTTTTATTGATTTATTTGAATTAAACCAAATTTCTATTTCACAAATGATGAACTGGGGGCACAGTTTCATAGCTTATCTTGTTTCTGTGGCTCAGAGGCTAGGGTTAAAGAATGTGCATGAGAGGAGAAGGGCTGGGGAAACATCTTCCAGTCTGATTCATTTCAGATTTGATAAATGTTGACAATATTCAAGGTCTAAAATAAATTTAGATATGTTAATCGTCTCTCACTGAATCTCAGCCATCAGAATTGACCTCAGAGGCCAACTTCTTCATCCCTTATATGATCAGGAATCAACTCTGAAACAGACCCAACAAGGGACTATATGGTCTTTGTTGAATGATCTCAAAAAAAAAAAAAAAAAAAAAAAAAAACCTCTAGGGAGGAGAAATCACTTACTCTTATCCTACTTTTGTAGAATCTCTAATTGTTAAAAAAAAAATTCACCTCCAACTTTCCATTCCATCCCATGCCCCAGTAGAATGTAAGTTTCTTATTTTTGGCTTATCTTTGAGTTCAGGGTTTCCCATGGGACCTTCCACAACAAACGCTGTTTGAAATGCATTACCTCAAACCTGTCTTTGCCTCTTTTTGACATGTATCCTGACTCCTACTTCTGCTATGTGGGGCCCAAGCAGAATTTTGTCATTAAAAATGATAAGAATAGAGACTAGACTTGTGATTTCATTAGAAAGGTAATTCTCAGATGAGGAAACTCCCTCTAGACCTTCTTTGCAACTTAACAGTCTCTTGAGAGTTGCCTCAGGAACTGAAAAGTTAGGTGATAGGTAATGAGTATCACAGACAATTTTTCTCTGGAACCAAGGTTTTTCAGATGGGGAATGGGGGATGGAGGAGAAGTGTCCTATCTATTTCTATTACTAAATATTAGTTACCTCTATCTGTTGTCATGTTTCTTCTCTTTTAAAATGAAAAAAGTTTAAATCCTAAAGGAAATTTCTTTTTTTGGGAGGGGTGCAGCTAGGCAAGTGGGGTTAATTGACTTGCCCAGGGCCACACAGCTAGTAAGTATTTAATGTGTGAGGCAGGATTTGAATTCAGGTCCTCCTATCTTCAGGGCCAGTGCTCTATCCATTGCACTATCTAGCTGCCCCTAAGAGGTTTTATTTTAAGAATATCTGGAGATTTCATGGCCATAGAATAAACCTGGCAATTCCAAAATCTTGCCTAGATGTTTGCATCTGCATTATGGGGAAAATAAGAGCATCTCTGTCAGATTAGATAAGGATCCAGTGAGATATGTAGAGAGAGTGCTGCTTTAGCCCAGTGGCTAACCAAATCACAGGGCTGGCAGCCTGTACCAATCACTATCCATTACCTGCCATCATCATTTGCCAGGATATAGCTCAAGGAAAAACCTGCCTTCTCACTATAGGAAATAGACTTCTTAATTGTCACATTCATAACTCATCACCACCCACCTCAGATTTCCAAGGAACAAATTCATCTTTGCCTCTAGATTAAAGATCCCCACACTCTTTCAAAAAAAAAAAAAAAATACTCAATATACAAAATGAATTGGCACATAATGGGTTCTTTGAGTTCCATACATAAATAATGGTAGAGGTGAAGATCACTGAGCATATTACAGGTAATTAGCACTAACTTGGCAGCCTCACTTCACCCCCCTAAGGATAAGCAGCTGAAAGACTAATAATTAAGCTTCTTTCTTGGCAAAGCTGCTTATTAGCTGTTAGACATTTTGCCTCTGCTCTACCATCATCCAGTCCAACCATAAAACATAATCTGTTGGTGGTATCTCTGCTGATAAGTCTTCCCTATGGTCTGTTTACTTTTGTCTCTCTGGGCACAACTACTTGGATAGTCTTTCCCTTGAATAGTGGGTGCCAACCTACTCTCACTGAGGCTTAGGGGCTCTCTCTTGGCTGCTGGTTGAATGCTTTAGAAATGGGGAATATGTCAATTGCTCTTTGAGATCCTCTTCAATGGAAAGAAAACACAAGAGTGAGATTATCCTATTTTGCCTAGGAAGAATAAATGCTTGTGGCTTGGGGCCCAGTTGGTAAATCAGATAGGGGCATCCTCCCCACTAGATAACCCAAATCCATCCTCGCCTTTGTGTTTCAAATATCTATAGAGTTCTAGATCATCAGACAATTAAAAGTTTTCTAATCATCACACAGCACCAATCCCTAAATCATCATGGCCAATAGAAAGCAATCAGTGGATATTGGTGCATGCTCAGAAACTGGGATCATAGATGAAGCAAGTCCTTGACTGGAATGCTGACTGAGCTGATCCTCAGGTGGCACCACTAGAGGTCACTACCTTCGGGCCACATCAGTCACTTTTGTGTCGTCCTTTGCACTTGTCAAATTAACTGTTATATTGTCATTTTATTTTTTAAAGGCTAAAATATCTAAAAGTTAAACACTTTAAAATATATAAAATTATGTTTGATGTAATACATTTTAAAATTGGTAACTATTTTCTGTAGCTATAGTATAAATCAAATTAGAATTAATAAATGATTTTAAAATTATATTTTGAACTTGGAGAATAGTTTTGTGAATAGAACTTGTTATAGCAGTTTTAAAAATACATTTAAGGGTTCCAAACAATGTTTTTTCATGTATTTTCTGCATTTATTCCCAAATAATAACTCGTGCACAGTAGACCATCCTTTCTTATAGCAAAAACAAAACCAAAAAGAGTCAAGCAATCATTGTGATTCAGAGATCTTGACTGAAAGCATATGTGACATGCCCATTCCCTCTTTTTGAGGAAGATGTGAGTTTCTTTATCAGCTCTATGAAAGCAATGCATCTCATCTGAATCCTATTGCATTTTTAGACATTTTAACCAAACTCAAATAAATCTTCTACATGTGGTATGGAAACTAAATCATAATAGTGCTTCCTACTATTTATATACAAATGTGTCATTTATATATAAAATGTTTATGTAAGCCACTCTAATTTTTTCATAACATCAACATATCCATATAATTAAAATTAGGAAGTTTTAGTTGGAATCCTAGCTCAAATACTAACTGTGTGATCCTGAGCTAGTCCTTTATTTCTCTGAGTTTCCTCATCTGTAAAATGGGTAGCTAAAAGTTCTATCTCTGAGGAATATTGTGAGGAAAATGTGCTAACAGAACTATAAAAATATTTCATCCTATTGCTTCTGCTAATGGAGTTGCATATACATTTTAATAAAAGATAGTTTGTTGCAGAATATTGTTTCTCTTAAAACCTCCTTGATCTCATTCCATCAATTTGGAAAAAAAAAATTTGACCTCAGATAGGAAGAATGTGATCTTCCATATTGAATGGCAAAATAAATACAGGGATCATCCCTCCTGAATTATCCACAGCTGTATGGTATTAGAAAGTCAAAACTCAGGCCTCTTTCTGTCAACCAAATATCAGACATCATTACTTAACCATATCAAACTATTCTACCTAGAAAAAGGAAAATATTTTGTAGAAAATAAGATCAATTTAAAGAATCACACTATTATTCTCGAATGAAAAGCTGCAGCTAACTAAAAATGGTTAAATTTATCTGTGCCATCCTATTCAGAATCTATCATCATTCTGTCTTCCCATAACAAACTGCCAAAATAGGATAGGGAAATAAGTGGGGAAATAGGAGAAAGATTGAGGCCATTCAGAATTAGAGAACAGCCCATCTTTCTTTTTTTTCTCTTTTCAATTTTCCTTTCTTTCCAGTGTTATCTCAAATCATTCCCTTCCAGGCAATCTATACATCAAACAAACTAGTCTTCCCTCCATCCTCTAAATGTGCCTTTTCCACTGTCAATTCCATCCCTTTTCAGTGCTATGTCTTAAACTTAATGTTCATCAGTTGAATTTCAATCAGTTCTTTAAAGTCCAACGCAGATGCAACTTCCTTTAGGAACTCTTGATTCCTTTCATAATGGTCTTTCCTTTTAGACATCATAGAGTACTTTGTTTAACATCTTATTCTTATTGTCCAATGGCAAACAGAATAGAAATCTATGTGATCTCTTCCATCCCTACGCTTTTAAAGGGTGGGAACCTTTTTTATCTAACATCTTTATTTCACATTACTACCAATGTATTAAAAAAATAATAAAAAATTTTAATCAATTGATTAATGAATTAATCTGGACTTTCATTCTAGAAACAAATGGAATAATCATATGTTAAACACCTATTACATACAAGTCACAGTTCTGAGAAAAAGGGGTATAAAGATAAAACATAAAAGTTGTTGGCCTAAAAGATTTTACAAGTTTGGGGGAAGGAAAGAAGAAATGTATGTATTTAAGCACATGTCTGTAACCTTTATATTGTCTAAGTTTGGAAAATTAAGGCAAATATGAAAGAATGAAATGTTAATTCACTCCCTTCTCTAGTCCTTACCTTTAGAATCTGAATATTAGATAGTACAGATGTTTTATTTCTCGTTCCATTGGGCAATCCCTAATCTCAAATTACCAGCTTTGACTCTAATTCTGCATAAAGCTTTGTGCATGAATGCAAGGAGGAAAGGAATAAAAAGGGAACAATAAAGAAAGAAACAATGCTACAATCAAACCTTTTCCTCCTAATAATAGCCATTAATTTACTTTAGCTTAAAGGTAATGAAAAGAATTCCCATTTCTAATTTTAGGAAATTTATACACCATATTTTAAAAATCAGTATCAAGCTATTATGTTGTCTATATCCCAAAGAGAGAGGGAAACAACCCATATGTACTAAAATATTGATAACAGCTCTGTTTGTGATAGCAAAGAATTGGAAACTGAAGAGATCCCCAACAATTGTGGAGTAACCAAATAAATATAGTATAAAAAGGAGATGGAATACTATTGTGCTATAGAAATGATAAAAGGGATGTTTTCAGAGAAACCTGGGAAGATTTGCACAAACTGATGCAAAATAAAAAAACAGAACCAGGAAAACAATTTATATGAAGACACCAATATTGAACAATCAACTCTAAAAATCTTAGGGACTCTGATCAACAGAATGACCAACCATAATTTCAGAAGCTTCATGGTTAATCAGGATAAAATAGGCTGTTCACCTTTTGATACAGAAGAGATTGAGATTTTTTTTTCAACCTAACCAAAGCAGCAATTTGTTTTGCAAGAAATTTTGTTTTTCTTGAATTCTTTTTTCAAGGAGGGATAGTGAGGTGTAAAGATAACTTTTTAAATTGCTCATTTCCTTTTATTAATTTTTTTAATCTTTGGTTCAAGGCAATTCCTTCTTCAACATTTGATTAACTAAAACTCCCTCTTTTTTAATAGTAACCTCACTTAACCAAAACTTGTTCCATAGATTAAAAAAAAAAAAAAATTACTGAAGGCCTTCAATATTCCTTAGCTAAGAAGCTACAAAAAGAATCTCAACTGTCCCAGACTCTTTGGTAACATATACTTCTTCTTCTATCAGTCTATGAGTCCTCTAAATGTAGTTTTGATGAGGGTGAAACCAGACAGCCCAGTATGTAAATGATCAACAAAACCTTACATCCTCTGGAGAAAAATTCCTTTCTTATACAAACTTAAAAAGACTTACAGTGTCTGGAGAAACTCCTTTGTTATACAAACTTCTCCATATCCTCTGGAAGCAGAAAAGTCTATTCAGATACAAACTTAGGTATTCTTGCCTATTCTGTTCTATTATTTTGTTTTTGTATAAAATAAAGTTTTCAAGCCATGTTGCTTTGCAATATTACTTCTCTCTTGAAGTTGATATTGCCCGCCAAGACTTTGTGGTGTCTTTTCCTAACGAATAAAGGCTTTCTTATCACAGCTTTGAATAGGTGAGTTCTTTCACCAAGACCTGTCCTTAGAACTTTGGAGAGAGAGAGAGAACCACATACCCATCTCTGCCTAGTATTGCACCCTCTTCAGTTTAAACTGCAACCTGACTTAATTTACCTATAGAATCTTTTTAATTAGATTTGTTTATTCATGAGACTATAACTATTTGACTAAATTTATTCAACTTGTATGACATTGAAGAAAGTATGAAATTATTAATTTCTTTAACTCCATGATCTAAAAAGAGTGTACAGGACTGCAATATGTAAAAGAATTATTTCCACTGTCACTCTAATGTAATTCCATTTAAAAGAGATCTTGTTAGAATCTTAATCTTCATTCAGGTTTATTATTTTACTCGAAGGCCTAAAGCTAAGCTATTCTTAGTTTAAACATAGTAAAACCTAGATTTCTTTTTGCCTCTATAATTACTGCATGATGATAAATATATTTTGGAAGAAGTTTTCTACCACATGAACCCAGAGAGAAGATATTTCTTTCAAAAAAGGGAGAAAGTAGATCTTCATTTTAAAAAAAATTTTTAAATCAATATCAATAAGATTCTCATTTTTTTGGATCAACCAGTCAAGATAGAATCCTAGTATTTTAAATGTAGGATAATTGTTCTGAATTTCTATATATACAAATTCCAGTCATTATTCCTCTTTTGCAACCCCACTAACCACAAATAAAAAAATATATATAAGCAAAAAATGTTGTGATCAATCATAATTTTATGCAGAATGTAAACAAACTTTAAAGTAATTGCTAAAACCACAATTAAATTATTTTAAAGAAAAGAAAATCTATGAATTGAAAGACACTAAAACATACACATGAATTCCTGATCAGGGTAAAGTTTAATACCAATAAGACACACACCAAGGCTGTGCCTCTACAAACAAAGGCACCAACCACCACAAGATGTACAGCTGCACTCAACATCAGTTATGGCAGTGATCCTTCTTTACTGTCTCCCCAATGTCTGTCTCCTCCATTCCTTGCTCTTAAAACATGCAGGCCCCTTTTCCAACCCTGTATCTCTTTGTACATTTTCCACAATATCTCTTTGTCTCTCCTAGGATTGGAAGAAACAGTATTGTCTATTTCAGACTATAGTTCCCAGAAATTCATGCAGCTGGGCTTTTAGAACCTCCTATCTTTACCTACAGAAAAATGTTTCCTAAAAAAAGCAAACAAACCTACATACTTACATAGATACGTATATATTACAAGGTATTTAGGAAGGGAAGACCCTAGCAGTGGGATGGATTAATCAAGAAAGGCTTCTTTGGAAGGTGATCTTTAAGGAGATAAAGTATATTATGAGATAGAGGTGGGGAGAGAATACATTCCAGTCATGATGGATAGCCAGTGCAAAGGCATTAATGAATTAATCCAAAAAGCATTTATTACATACTACATCCCAGGGACTGTGCTAAACATCAGGAGATATAAAAAGAAAAGAGAAGACAGCACTGTCCTCATTTAACTTATGTTATAATAAAAAGGACAATAAATATAAAGAATTGGTAGACAAAGGGGCATGTTGGTATGGAAAATTCCAGGGATATTATGTGAAGCCATAAGAGAATAGATTGTTATATTCTTTATAATAGCAATAGTAATCAACTTTAACATGAAGTTCAAAATTAAGAAATAGGGTGAAAAATAAGCAAAAAGATAACAACAACAACAATAGAAAGAACTTGACCATTAAAAAACTACTATAGTAACAGGGAAGATCAACACTCAAACTCAAAAGCAGACAATGAAGTAAAAATAGCTATGAGCAAAACCTCGAAGGGGAAAAAAATGTGAATTGGACACAAAACCAAGAATTCCTGGAAAGCTAAAAAATTATTTTCAAAATCAGATTGTAGAGGAAAAGTTAGGTAAAGAAATGAAAGCAAAAGAAGAAAATTATAAAAGATAATCAACAATTTGATAAAAGACACACACACACACACACACACACACACATGCACGCACGCACCCAAGAATACAGAAGAAAATACCACTTCAAAAAATAGAACTGGCCAAATAGTGGGAAGAAAAGAGGTCTAAAAAAACCTCACTAAAGAAAATAATTCCTTAAAAATTAGAATTGGAAAAGTGGAAGCTCATGACACCATGACATATCAAGAATTCATCAAATAAAATCAAAAGAATGAAAAAGAAAAGAAAATGTAGAATAAATAATTGGAAAAACAACTGACCTGAAAATAGGAGACATAATTTTAAAATTGTTGTACCACCTGAAAGCCAAGATTGAAGAAAGAGCCTTCACATTTGAAGAAATAATCAAGGAAAACTCCTCACTATCCTAGAACTTTTATCATGCCCGTTTTTGCATGAAACCTTCCCTTGATATCTCTAATTTTCTTGAAGAGATCTCTTGTCTTTTCCATTTTGTTGTTTTCCTTTATTTCTCTATGTTGCTCATTTTAGAAAATCAAGAGAAAGTTTCAGTCAAAAAGTGAGTATGATAAAAGACAAAAATGGTGGGGATTTAACAAAAACAGAAGAGATTAAGAAGAGGTGGCAAGAAAATACAAAAGAATACAAGGAAGATCTTAACATCATGGATAACCACAATAGTATGGTTACAGATCTAGAGCCAGACAACCTAGAGAATGAAGTCAAGTGGACCTTAAGAAACATAACTAACAGTAAAGCTAGTTGAGCAGGTGGAACTCAAACTTAGTTATTTAAAACCCAAAATAATAATATTATTAAAGTTCTGCCCTCAACATGTCAGCAAATTTGAAATACTCAACAATTAACAAAAAAGGAAGGTTTTTTTTTTTTAAATGTGTGCTTCAATCTATATTCAAAGTTTATTAATTCCCTGTCTCTGAAGGTAAGTAGCATTGTTCATCATGAACATGAATTTGTTCCAGTGGTTGCTATAGATCTCTACTCTCTTGAAGGACAGTTAGGATGATTTCACTTTTGGACACTCAGGCTTTATGTCTAATAAATTTTCCTCCATTATACTAATGCTCAGTCCTTTTTTAATTGATTCATACCTCTTGAGAGATAAGACACTGTTGTGTATATATGAATCTCTCCTCCTCTCCACTATCCTTCTTCCTGCCCCCACCCCAGGCAGTCTTTTAGGACATGATACATAGGCTAGGTGGCAAAATTATTGGCTAAAAGATGGAAAGAAAACAGGAAATTGAGCCCTGTATATGAACAACAAGAAGTTAATTTGGACCATAGAATAAGGGTTCTTTACTGAAAAGGAAAAAGGAAGGATGACAGAATTTATCCATCAGGGAAATGACAAGGTTAAATCTTTATCAATGGAAATTCATTCTGGCAGCAATGTGGTGGTTGAACTGGAGTAAGAAGGTATGAGACAGTGAGAACAATCAAGAGGTTGTAGCATTAGTTTGGGTGCAAAACAATGAGAAATTAAACCTCCTAGTGATTCTATAAGTACAGCAAAGAGAAGGCTTCAAGAAACATTGCAGTAGAAATAGCAAAGTTCATAACTTGTCCTTTCAAATCTTTTTACATATTATACAACCACATATGTATTTTTTTGTCCTGTGACACTGGTTTCCTTCTTGTCCTTGAATAAGATATCCCCTCTCCTGACTCTGGGTATTTCCACTAGATGTACTCCATACATGAAATGTTCTTACTTATCTCTGCCTCCTGGCTTCCTCTAAATTCCAACTATAATGCCATCTTCCATAAAGCTCTCTCAGTTGGCTATTTAATATTTATCAGATATATAGCTTGTTTGTGGATAGATATTTGCATGCTATCTCATCTATTAAACTATTAATTCCTCATGTGCAGAGACTGTCTTTTGCCTTTCCTTATATCTTTAGCAGTGCCTGGCACAAAATAGGGTGCTTCATAAATGTTTACTGACTGACTGGTGATTAGATGTGTGCAATGAAGGAAAGAGAGGAGTTAGAATCAAAACCAAGACTTTGAACCTAGAAAACTGAAAAATAATAGTACTTTCAACAGAAATCTGGAAGAGTGAGAGATTTGGAGGAAAGATTACAAATTCTAATTATCAAAACAATTCAGTACTTAAGAAACAGGTTGATCAATACAATAGATTGAGTACACAACATGCAAAAGCAAATGAGTACCATAGTTTAGTTTTTGATAAACCCAAAGACTTTTATCCTTTGTTTGATCATGAACTTATCCCCTGTCCTTAGATCTGAAAGTTAATTTCTTTACTATTTCTCTAATTTATTTATGAATTCACCCTTTATGTTTAAGCAATGGATCCACCTGGAGCTTATTTTGTTAAACTGTGTGAAATGTTGCTCTTTGTAATCCATGATCAAACAAAAGATAAAGATTCTCACAGAAGATCAGATGAACAAAATTATCTAAAAATTAAAACTTTTTTTCACATCAAAAAAACCCCAATAATGCAGCTACCATTAAGAAGGAACAAGTGGGGATGGAGTCAAGATGGCAGAGAATGCACACATGAGAATCTGAGCTCCTCTCACCCTCATTACCAATTTTTAAAATCAGCCTCAAATATTGTGCTAGACTGGTAAAGTTTATGAAGATTGGAAGTACAATTCACCAGCCAAAGATAATCCAGAATATCGCCAGAAAGGTTTGAACTGAGTGGCAGGAGCAGACCAGGCGCAGGGCAGGGATAGAATTAGGAGCAGGGTGGCCTCTGCAGTTGGAAGGTTTACATAGAGCTCTCTGCCATAGCCTGACTACTTTGCTTTGGTTGCAGAGTGGTGGACCAGCAGAGAAGTTGGAGCCTAGAGTAGTGGGTACACTGAGGGATGCCTGAGCCTGAGAGGATCTGACTGCGCCCATCCAGGACCAAAAGTGACTCAGTGCAGACCATAACACAGCTCTTTGCAGCATTCTGCAACTAGGAGCTCTTCTTGGGGGGCAATCACAAACCTGCATGGCAGGAGCACAGCCTGGGGCAGCCTCTCATCTACACAGTGAGGGGCTCAGCCTGGGATACTGGAATCTCCTCAGCTTGACTGCGCTCCCCAGGCAGAGATACCTCCAGTGTGGTGAGTGATAGAGCAACTGCTAATACTCAAAGTGGGCATTTGGGGGGGGGGGGCAGTGATACTTTTGCTGCTTAACCTCTAGCCCCAAGGCAGTCACTAATCCTCACATCAGGGCTCCTGGCAGGACACTTACATAGCCCAACCCTTGTTACCCAGGCCTACTCACTTCCCTGTAGAGCTCTTCCCAGAGCCCTCCTGCAGCTCATCTGTTCCTTGCAATCCATTGAGAGGACAGTTACTGTCCCTATACCCACCCTTGCTTTGCAGAGGAAGCTGGTAACCTCCTTGCCCTGAAGGCAGACCCTGAAGGCTTTTTTTAAAATGAGTAAAAAAATGAAGAAAACAATTGATAGCTTCTATACAGAAAGAGAGCGGGTTTCCAACCCCAGGAGGCTAATAGCAAACAGCCTCCAGACAATACTCCAAATAACGCTCTCCTAGAAGAGACTATTAAAAATCTCAAAAGAGAGTTAGAAAAAAAATGAGGAAAGGAAAGAGAAGCTATGCAAGAGAGTAACAACCTTCTGAAATGTGAATTGGAAAAGGTAAACAACTTCCTGAAATGTAAATTGGAAAAGGTAAAGAATTCACAGGAAGTACAAGGATCTGGCTGCTTCTACATTAAAGGATTGAAGGGCATGGAATTTGATATTCCGAAAGCCAAAAGAACTTGGAATGCAGCCATGAATAAACTAAGAAAATGTTAAGTTTAGCATTTTCTTCCATGGAAGAAGATGGACATTTAATGAAACAGATGAATTCCAGTTGTTTCTAAGGAAAAAACCAGATCTAAGCAAAAAAAATTGATCTCCAATCATAGGACTCAAGAGAAGCAGAAAAAGGTAAAAGGAACTCTTGAGAACTGTATTTCTGTTGTGAATATACATAAAGTCCACATGTATAACTTGATTTTACTGATATAACAAAAAAAAAAGGGAAATAGAAATAGAAAGGGGATAGTGTCAGAAAAAGGGAAAAGGGGAGATAAAAAGAGAGAAACTACATCCCACAAAGAGACAAAGAAAATCTATTATATCAGAGGGAAATTAGAGAAGGGGAGGAATTGGCTCAAAGAGAAAATTAATTGACATATTGGTTTTATGGAAAATTCTCTCTCACTTTATTAAAAAGTGGGAGAGGAAAAGGGAAAAGGAAAAGAGTAATAAGGGAAGGGTACAAGAAAGGGAAAGGGATTTAAAAGGAGGAGGGAGGGATACTAAAGAGGGAGGGCTGCATGATACAAGTGGGGCTCATAAGTTTAATACTGGGGAAATGGTTCAGGGGGGCAAGGGAAAAAAGCATAATCTGGGGATAATATGATGGCAGGATATACAGAATTAGTAATTTTTACTATAAATGTGAATGGGATGAACTCTCCCATTAAGTGGAGATAGATAACAGACTGGATCAAAAGTCAGAACCCTACAATATGTTGTTTACAGGAAACACATTTAAAGCAGGAAGATACATACAGAGTAAAAGTAAAAGGCTAGAGCAGAATCTATTATGCTTCAAGTGAAGTCAAAAAAGCAGTGGTAACCATCCTTATCTCAGATCAACCAAAAGCAAAAATTGATCTAATCAGAAGAGATAACGAAGGAAACTATATCTTGCTAAAGGGTAGCATAGACAATGAAGCAATTTCAATAATAAATATATATGCACCAACTGGTATAGCATCTAACTTCCTAAAGGAGAAGTTAAGAGAGTTGCAAGAAGAAATAGACAACAAAAGTATAATAGTGGGAGATCTCAACCTGGCACTCTCAGAATTAGATTAATCAAACCACAAAACAAATAAGAAAGAAATTAAAGAGGTAAATTGAATATTAGGAAAATTAGGTATGATAGATCTTTGGAGAAAACTGAATGGTGATAGAAAGGAGTATACTTTCTTCTCAGCAGTTCATGGAACCTATACAAAAATTGACCATATATTAGGACATAAAGATCTCAATTTTTTTTTTGAGGCTGGGGTTAAGTGACTTGCCCAGGGTCACACAGCTAGGAAGTGTTAAGTGTCTGAGATCAGATTTGAACTCGGGTCCTCCTGAATTCAAGGCTGGTGCTCTATCTACTGCACCACCTAGCTGCCCCAAGATCTCAAAATTAAATGCAGGAAGGCAGAAATAGTAAGGGCTTTCTTTTCAGATCATGATGCAATAAAAACTACATTCAACAAAAAGTTAGGGGTAAATAGACCAAAAAGTAATTGGAAACTAAATAATCTCATCTTAAATAATGATTGGGTGAAACAGCAAATTATAGACACAATTAATAATTTCACTTAAGATAATGACAACGATGAGATATCATACCAAAGTATGTGGGATGCAACTAAAGCAGTAATAAGGGGAAATTTTATATCTTTAGAGGCTTACTTGAAGAAAATAGAGAAAGAGATCAATGAATTGGGCTTACAACTTAAAAAGCTAGAAAAAGACAAAATTAAAAACCCCCAATCAAATACTAAACTTGAAATTCTAATATTAAAAACAAAAATTAATAATATTGAAAGTAAAAAAAAACCATTGAACTAATAAATAAAACTAAGAGTTGGTTTTATGAAAAAAAAACAATAAAATAGATAAACCTTTAGTAAATCTGATTAGAAAAAGGAGAAAGGAAAATCAAATTGTTAGTCTTAAAAATGAAAAGGGGAACTTTCCACCAATTAAGAGGAAATTACAGAAATAATAAGGAGTTACTTTGCCCAACTTTATGCTAATAAATTTGATAACCTAAGTGAAATGGATGACCACCTCCAAAAATATAGGCTTCCCAGATTAACAGAGGAGGAAGTAAATTGCTTAAATAGTCCCATTTCAGAAAAAGAAAAAGAAAAAGCTATTAATCAACTCCCTAAGAAAAAATCTCCAGGACCAGATGGATTTACATGTGAATTCTACCAAACATTCAAAAAACAATTAGCCCCAATGCTACATAAACTATTTGAAAAAATAGGGAATGAAGGAGTCATACCAAATTCCTTTTATGACACAGACATGGTACTGATAACCAAAGCAGGTAGGTTAAAAACAGAGAAAGAAAACTACAGACCAATCTCCCTAATGAATATTGATGCTAAAATCTTAAATACAATATTAGCAAAAAGACTTCATAAAATCATCCCCAGGATAATACATCATGATCAAGTAGGATTTATACCAGGAATGCAGGGTTGGTTCAATATTAGGAAAACTATCAGTATAATTGGCCATATTAATAACCCAATTAACAAAAATCATATAATCATCTCAATAGATGCAGAAAAAGCATTTGATAAAATCCAACATCCATTTCTATTAAAAACACTTGAGAGTATAGGAATAAATTGACTTTTCCTTAAAATAATCAGTAGCATCTATTTAAAACCATCAGTAAGCATCATATGTAATGGGGATAAACTGCAACCATTCCCATTAAGATCAGGGGTGAAACAAGGTTGCCCACAATCACCATTACTATTCAATATTGTATTAGAAATGTGAACTTTTGCAATAAGAGTGGAGAAAGAGATTAAAATAATTAAAGTAGGTAATGAAGAAACCAAATTATCACTTTTTGCTAATGATATGATGGTATACTTAGAGAACCCCAAAGATTCTATTAAAAAGCTATTAGAAATAATCCACCCTTTAGCAAAGTTGCAGGATACAAAGTAAACCCACATAAATCATCAACATTCTTATATGTCACTAACAAAATCCAACAGAGTTACAAAGAGAAATTCTATTTAAAGTAACTACCGTTAGTATAAAATATTTAGGAATCTATCTGCCAAAGGAAAATCAGAAACTATATGAGCAAAACTACAAAACACTTTCCACACAAATTAAGTCTGAGCTAACCAATTAGAAAATATTAAATGCTCTTAGATAGGGTGAGCAAATATGATAAAGATGATAATACTACCTAAACTAATCTATTTATTTAGCATTATACCAATCATACTCCCAAAAAAACTATTTTAATGACCTAGAAAAAAATAATAACAAAGTTCATATGGAAAAACAAAAGGCCAAGAATTTCAAGGGAATTAATGAAAAAAAAAAAATCAAGTGAAGGTGGTCTAGCTATACCAGATCTAAAATTATATTATAAAGCATCGGTTACCAAAACCATTTGGTATTGGCTAAGAAATAGTTGATCAGTGGGATAGGTTAGGTCCAAAAGACAAAATAATTAATAACTTTAATAATCCAGTGTTTGACAAACCCAAGGACCCTATCTTTTGGGATAAGAACTTAATGTTTGACAAAAATTGCTGGGAAAATTGGAAATTAATATGGCAGAAACTAGGAATTGACCCACACTTAGCATCATACACCAAGGTCAGGTCAAAATGGGTTCATGACCTAGGCACAAAAAATGAGATTATAAATAAATTAGAGGAACATAGATAGACTTGTGGAAGAGGAATGAATTTATGTCCAAAGAAGAACTAAAGATCATTATTGATCACAAAGTAGAAAACTTTGATTATATCAAATTGAAAAGTTTTTGTACAAACAAAACTAATGCAGATAAGACTAGAAGGGAAACAATAAACTGGGAAAACATTTTTACAGTCAAAGGTTCCGATAAAGGCCTCATTTCCAAAATATGTAAAGAATTGACTCTAATTTATAAGAAATCAAGCCATTCTCCAATTGATAAATGGTCAAAGGATATGAACAGGCAATTCTCAGGTGAAGAAATTGAAACTATTTCTAACCATATGAAAAGATGCTCCAAGTGATTATTAATCAGAGAAATGCAAATTAAGACAACTCTGAGATACCACTACACACCTGTCAGATTGGCTAGAATGACAGAGAAAGAATGCAGAATGTTGGAGGGGATGTGGGAAAACAGGGAAACATTGTTGGTGGAATTGTAAATACATCCAGCCATTCTGGAGAGCAATTTGGAACTATGCTCAAAAAGTTATCAAACTGTGCATAACTTTTGACCCAGCAGTGTTACTACTGGGCTTATATCCCAAAGAGATCTTAAAGAAAGACCTGTATGTGCAAGAATGTTTGTGGCAGCCCTCTTTGTAGTGGCCCAAAACTGGAAACTACGTGGATGTCAATCAATTGGAGAATGTTTGAAGAAACTGTGGTATATGAATATTATGGAATATTATTGTTCTGTAAGAAATGACCAACAGGATGATTTCAGAAAGGCCTGGAGAGATTTACATGAACTGATGCTGAGTGAAATGAATAGAACCAGGAGATCATTGTATACTTCAACAACAATACTATATGATGATCATTCTGATGGATGTGGCCATTTTCAACAATGAGATGAACCAAATGAGTTCCAATAGAGCAGTAATGAACTGAACCAGCTACACTCAGCAAAAGAACTCTGGGAGATGATTATGAACCACTACATAGATTCCCAATCCCTCTAATTTTGTCTGCCTGCATTTTGGATTTCCTTCACAGGCTAATTGTACACTATTTCAAAGTCTGATTCTTTTTGGACAGCAAAAGAACTGTTTAGTCATGTATGCATATATTGTATTTAATTTATACTTTAACATATTGAACATGGATTGGTCAACCTGCCATCTGGTGGAGGGGGAGGAGGAGAAAAATTAGAACAAAAGATTTGGCAATTGTCAATGTTGTAAAATTACTCAAGCATATATCTGGTAAATAAAAACTATTTTAAAAATTAAAAAACAAATTAAAAAAATAAGAAGGAAACGAGTTACTGAAATCTTTGCAGGGTTTTTTTTTTTTTTGTAAAGATTTCATTTCTAATATATGTACAGAATTAATTTAAATGTATAAGAACTGGAGAAATTAATTCATAAGAATAGAAGATTATTTAAGACTATTTTAAACAGATTTCAGAAGAAATCTATCAATTGACATATAGAAACAGTCTTCCAAATCACTAATAATTAGAGAAATTCTGAGGAAAATAACTCTAAATTTCCATTACAAACCCATTAGATTGGCAAAGTTGCCCCAAAAATAAATAAATAAATAAATAAATAAACAAGGAAAATAACAAGTGTGGAAAGGTTATGGGGGGCATATATTAATGCATTATTGATAGGAGTTTGATATGGTTTAGCCATTTTATACAACAATTTAGAACTGTGCCCTAAAAATTATTATGCTGCTCATACTCTTTGACCCACTGATACTACAACCAGGTCTATAAAACAAATGGCAAAGAAACAGGAAAACGACTCTGTATACAAAAAATATTTATGAAAGCTCATTTTGAAGTATCAAAAAAATAGAAACAGTTCTGAGCAATGACTGAACAAATTATGATATATGACTGTCATGGAAAGTATTGTTCCATCAGAAATGATGATAAAATTGTTTCAGAGAAAACAAGGAGGACTTATATGAACTGATACAGAGTGAAGTGAGCAGAAGCAAGAGAACAATTTAACAACAATATTGTAATGACAAACAACTTTGAAAGATTTGGTAACTGATCAATACAATGACCATCCATAATTCCAAAAGAACTCATGATGAAACATGCTACATACCTATAGATAGAGATCAGATAGACTCAGAGTACAGATCAAGATACACTTTCTTTTCTTTCTTCTCTTCATTTTTGTTCCTTTTCTTTATTTCTTTCATCTTTCTTTTCTTCATGAATAATAAGGAAATTTATTTTTATGACTATATACTTATATGAAAATTTTGGTTTTCTTATGTTCTTAAAGGATGGGGAAGGGGAAGATGGAGAGAGATTATTTATAAGTGGAAATACAGAAATTATTTTTAATTATTATTATTTTTTTTTACTTAATTAGTAAAAAGACTTTAAAATTCTTTTTTTCCCCTGAGGCAATTTGGCCTAGGGTTATACAGCTAGGAAGTGTTAAGTGTCTGAGGTCAAATTTGAACTCAGTTCCTCTTGACTTTAGGGCTGGTGCTCTATCTACTGTGCCACCTAGCTGCCCCCAAGGCTTTAAAATTCTAATCAATGCAATGTTCAACCATGATTCCAAAGAATACATGATGAAATGTGCTTTCTATCTCCTCATAGAGAGGTGATAAACTTGAATGAGAGAAAAGAGTATCTAGAAGATAAGGGTAATCAACAGTGCCAAATCTAGGCAATCCATTTAGCAAACTCTCATTTAATGGAAATTCTCATATATAATCCTGTAAATAGGATCATATGTTCCATACCTAAGACAGGAATGATTTAGTTCTTTTTCAAGGAAAACAAAATTTATTTGTCACATCATCAGATCACAAATTTAGAATTGAAAGGGTCTTCAGAGGCCATTGACTTCAATGCACTCATTAATTTACAGATAAGAAAACTGAGGCCCAGAATAGACCTCAGGTATTTAGTAGTTCTGTAACTTGTCAAGGGTCACATTGTAAATTAGAGGCTGGATTCAAACTCTTCTTCCTGACTTCAAAACCCCATTTACTGCACTACTTTCCCAAATCCCCTGCCAGAATAACCAATGTAACTTGTAACTGGTTTTTCCGAATGCAGATCAAAAAAAAAAAAAAAAAAAAAAAAAAAAAAAAAAAAAAAAAAAAAACTCCAAAGATATAAACAGGTTCTGAAACTGTCACAGGAAGAAGCAAGTGTTTTCTCAGAAAGCAGTCAACGCCTGCTTTGCTAGTAGAGTATACTTGTCGTGGAAGAGTTCAGAACAGGTGACTCAGCACTAGTCATTCCCACTGTATGGAATACACTCTTCTAGTAAAATATGCCCTCCCCAACATCTAAGGCGTAATTACAGGTAAGTCTATACAGGAGTTTGAGCACCAAAAAGAATAGCTAGCATTTATTAAGTGCCTGCTATCAGAGAAGAAGAATGGAGTAATGGACAGAGAATTAGGAAGGCCTGAGTCTTAGCGAATTACTTATTCTCTTAACACCCTAGGTCAGTGGTATCAAATTCAAATAGAAATGGGTATTGAGGATGGGAGGGGGTGCATAAGGACACCTGAGGCTGTATATTTACCTAGTTTAAAAATATAATTTTTTTTGTATATTGTATTTATTCTATATATTAATACATTGTACATGTTTGTATTGTAACATATATTTTATATGTGATAAATATTACATATTTATATTTTATTACATTTGTATTTATTGTATTTCCCAGTTACATGTCATACTGGTTATCCCTGGGAAATGTTTGAGCTCATCTATTCTGGGCAACTATGGGACCACAAGAAGTAGGTGGCACAATGAATAGAGAGCAGGGCTTGCAGTCAGGAACTCCAGCCTCAGACCATGTGACCTTTAAGCAAATCATTTAACTTCTATCTTCCTCAGTGTACTCAATTGTTAAATAGGAATAATAAGTACTCCCCAGGGTTGTTGTGAGGATCAAATAAGATCATATTTGTAAAGCACAGTCCCTGCCACATAGTAGATACTATACAAATGTTAACTGTGATAATGATGACAATAAGTTACAAAGAAGGTGATTTGTGGAGGTTGTTTCCTCACCTGAGAATTCTCTATATCATTAAATTCATAGGCCCAGTTCCTACCATAGAGTTCAGACTAAAATGTGCCAGATAGTCAGACAAAAATGACAAAAATTAAGTAGTCTCTGATCTCAAGAAGGAAACATATGGCAATTGAACACAGCATACCTTCTTGATAACCACGTTGGCATGGAAAGTCTGGGCTACATTTAAACAATTAATGAAAAGGAAAACAGAGAAAATGAAAGGAGAAAAAAACTTTCCCCCTCATAAGGAAGTTCTTAAGTACAGGGAACTCTCCCACTAGGAGTTAGAGACCTAGAATTGACTAAATATCACCATACACACACATACTCTCTTAGCCAAGAAATCAAACCATCATGGGTGAAGATTCCAGGATTCCCTCAAAGGATAACCCATATAGATTACCTGTCATCGGGGGGAGGGAGTGGAAGTAGGGAGGGGATAATTTGGAAAAATGAATAATAAAAAAAAATAAAATAAAAAGAAATTAAAAAAAAAAAAAAAAAGGATAACCCATATATTGCTCTAATGGATTCCCAGGCAATACATAGGACAATTCAGTTGTTGGTCTGAACCAAATCTCTCTAGGAATCCTCAAAATACATAGGACTCTCCATTTGCTCCTTCTGCAAAATGATAGAGCATTCCATATGTTAGTCTGAAGTCACCCAAAGGTAGAAGCAAGCAGTTTAAAGAGAAAGTAAATAAACTTGGTTTGACTCTCCCAAAGGATTATACATCAAGGGTGGAAAAGAATTGACCCCTCAGATCCAATGTATAAAGAGTAGGTGATACTGGGGAGGTAAGCAGCCTGAACTATTAGCAATCCATTGAGGCAATAGATCCATTAAACATGTACTTAATAGATGCTTGTTTCCTACCTAACTTCCTCATTTCTCTACTATCCCTACTGTCACCCTGGCAGATTCATATTCTTGGAATTATCATCACAGAGAGGGATGGGAACAGTTTCTTGGAAAGAGGAAGTCAAGTTCCTGAAAGTATGAGATTCATCTGCACTGAGAGGGGACCAAATTGTATGAGCATGTCAAATGTATCTATTGCCTCAATGAGTTACTGATAGTTCAGAGTAAATGACCACTGCTAGTGAAAAAGCAGAGAGAAAGGATAGTATTAATAGGCTTTATTCCCTTGAAGTCTGCTCTTATTAGCTCATGATCTCACTTCTAAAGATCTGAATTTTGAAACTATTGCCAGTTTTGTAAGGTTCAATACTGGGCTTTCTCCCATGCCCATCAATTCTTTTTTTTTTTTAGCTTTTTATTTTAAAAATATATGTATAGTTTTCAACATTCATCCTTGCAAAACCTTCCAAATTTTTCCCTCCCTTACCCTACCCTCTTCTTTAGACATATGCCTATCTATTCTAAGTTTGCCCCCAGATCAGCTTCTATTGGTCCTGTAAGCAGACTCCTGTCTCCAAATGCTTTTTTTCTCTTCCTTTACTTTCTCTTTCTGAGCCTGGAGTAAGGTACAATTGCTCAAGTTTTGTTGACCAACAATTTTGTTTCATCACAGTGAATATTTAACAAGACAGACTAAGTTTCTCTAGCCCAGAAGGAAATAAAGATGTTCAAGATTGCAAACAGCCCTTAGGAACATTTGGCTTTCTCTCTGGAGAGAAAAGAGATGAGGAAAGAAGAAAATTTTGATCTGTTATCAGAGTTATTGGCTTCATAGACTTCCTCTCTCCATGGTATCACACTGTCATTTCTATGTAGATGACTCTGACTTAAACATGGACAATGTTAATTTTTCTCCTTTACTTTAATTTCACATCACCACGTGCTGGTTGGATATTTCAGACTGGATGTCCCATAAGCATCTTAAACTTAACATGTGTGGCCCTGTCACCCAGCAAGTCACTTAAGATTTTTTACTCAAATTTCTTCAACTATAAAATGGGGACAAAAACAGTACCTTCTTTCCCAGGTTTGTCTTGATGGATCAAATAAGATATTAATTATACATTGCCTGGTAGGTGTGAACTTAATAAATGCTTGTTTTTTTCATAACTTCCTCATTTCTCCACTATTCCTGCTGCCACCCAAGCAGATTTACATTCTTGGCATTATCATTCTTTACATTCTTTCAATCCAATTAGTAATCAAATATTATCATTTCTATCAAAATATCTCTTTTCTGTCTCCCTTTCATCACTTTCACCTCACCATTACAAATCAGGCTTTTAATCATCTCTCACATGAACTATCACAATAGCCTCATAATTGGAACTTTGCCTCCAGATGCCTCCCACCTGCAGTTAGCCTTACTTTTCAATGTTCTCTTTACTTTCTTACCACTTGTTCAGTTTTCCTCAATTTGGGATCTTTTTTCAAAAATGTATGTATGGGCAAAGTTGGTAGTCAAGCTCAACTCATTCCTACTCCACCAATGACAGTGACTATTTCTGCCCAAATCTCTTGAATCACCATGGAGTTTAGCATGGTATCTGGTACATGGCTGGTACTTAATAAATGCTTGCTGATTTTTTCCCCTGTGTTTTATAGGAGCCATCTACTAGTGGCTGCTGGGGATCTAATTCTGACCAGCAGAATAGATCCCTTCATGTGAGAGGATGATAATGATACAAGGAGTCTGAGAGACAGTTACATTCTCTGACCTCCCTCCCTTTCCCTCTTGCCTCTGATTTATTTCATTCCTCATTCACAAGCAACATCTTCATCAGTAAAGGCTGATTTGCAATTCCTTCAAGTGTGTCATGATTCACAACTGTGAGGGCTTTGAGAACCAACCCACCCCTTAATGGTACAGTCCCCTTTAACTTTTTACAGGCTTTCTAGGTTTAGACTTGGTCCGTGACATTTGTGGGCATGGCCAATGGTCTGTTACATATAAATTTAAAACAAAGTAATTTCTGGAGGGATGGCATCATAGCAACTGTGGAGGATGTTGAATCATTAAAGGCACTTGGACTAAGTGATGGAGCAAGCAAGAGGGGAAAGTGAGAAGAGAGTGAATGGACATGGGGACAGCTAGGGCAAAGGCAAGAGATGGAAGGACATATTCCAGGAATTGTGAACCGGCCAATTTAACTGGAACAGAAACTGCCTCAGAACAATGTAAAGGTAGGGATTGGAGCCAGATTATGAAAGTCTTTAAGTGCCAAACTTAAATGCCAAGGAGTTTGTTTTAATAATATTTGGCACTCCATTGGAGTGGAAAATGGATTGGAGACGGGAGATGTTAGGCCAATTAGAAAGATACTTGCAATATAGTCTACCCAAGGGGTAAGGGATGGCTCATACTGGGATATTGGTTATATGAGTAAAGAGAAGAGGAAGTAGTTGAGAGAGATTGTAAAGGTGGAATTGATAAGATTTGGTAACTGAATAGATAGGTAGGGTGAGAGAGAATGAATGGTAGAAGATGATTCCTGAGGAACTACAAGAGGATGAGAATCTTAAAATGAAGTACCAATGTCAGGAAGAGGGGAAAGTTTGAGCCATGTTGATTTTAAGATGTCTCTGAGATGGCCCATTAGGAATGGCTAGAGATCAGAAAAATCTAACATGGATGTCTATATCCTAAAATGATCTGCAAAGATAGGATAATTATGGCAGCTGATGAGGTCTGCAAATGACAAAGTGAAGAGGGAGAATGGTACCCAAAGAAGAGAATTTGGGGTACACCTACAGTTGCTAGAGGGAAAGGAGATGTGAATGATGATCCAGCAAAGGACACTAGATAAAAGAGGTTATATCAGTAGGAGGGAAACTAGGAGAGAACAGTATTATAAAGAGACACAGAGAAGAGAGAATCTATTTAAGAAAATGGAACATTCAGCATCGTCCAGTGCTGCACCAATATCTCAGATACACCTGTCAATGAAAATTCAAAATTTCTCCTCCTTTTATTTCAAGAATAATGTCATGGAATTTGGATGTAGCTCCATTTCCTAAGCAATAGGGAACATGGCCAGTTTTCTAGAGGAAGAGATTGGCTGTTCTGAGAGGCATACTGTCCAGAAATGAGCTGATTGACTCTACTCCAACTTAGTCTGGGCATTCTTGAAGCATCATATTCAGTTTTGGGTGCCATATTTTAGGAAGTCAACAAGCATGAATTAAGTGCTTACAATGTGCCAGACACTATGTGAAGTGCTGGAAACAAAATTTAGAAGATAACACATTAAAAGAAACCGAAAAGTCAGGGTTGGGGGGAAGGCACCTACACCAGGCATGGCAGAGAAAGAGAAAGTCAGAAGAATTAAGAGTCTAGTCTGGAGAGGAATATCAGACATTAATCAGCTAGAGAGAATCCAGAGAATCCAACTGGGATGATAAAGGTTCTCAAAATCAAGTCATATGAGGATCACACAGTTGAAATAAAGGGGGATACTTAATCAAGAAGAGATTTTATTTTGTGAGGAGAATGAGAGATGACATGACAACTATCTTTAAAGATCTAATGATGTTACTTGGGAAAAGGATTAGACTTTTTTTCTGCTAGATCCCAGAGGACAGGACTAGAAACATATATAAGTGTGTGTGTGTGTGTGTGTGTGTGTGTGTGTGTGTGTGTGTGTGTGCACATATAAATATATGATATTTTTAAACATTTTTATTTTAAAATTTTATATTTCAAAATGCTTATATCAGCTCTCTTTGTGGTGACAAAAAACTGGAAATTGAAGGGATACCCATCAATTGGGGAACTAGTTGTTGGTATATGACTGTGATAGAATACTACAATGCCATAAGAAATGAGCTCAATGATATTACAAAAACATGAAAAGACATCCATGAAATAATGAAGAGCAAAATGAGCAGAACTAAGAGAACACTGTATATGATAATAGCAATTTTGTTTTAAAAATGAAGTTATTTTGACTATTACAAATATCCAAATTACCTATAAAGAACATAAGAAAGATGATGTCTACATCCAGAGAAAGAACTGATAAATAGAAGTATGTATAGAATCATTTTACATAATCCTCTCCAATCTCATCCCAACCTACTTTTCTGGTCTTATTTCAACATCATCATCTTTCCCACAGTCAGTCCACAAGACTTTATTAAATGTTTTTTATGTGCCAGGCACTGTGCCTAGCTCTGAAGGTATAAGAGTGGCAAAAACAGTCCTTATCTATAGGTGATCATATTTTAGTGGGGAATACAACATATGATTAGAAGATTATCTTAGGGAGAAGGCTCTAGCAGTGGACAGGTAGTATACATTTTCATGCCCTCAGCACAGGGTTTTGCCCATAATCTATATTTTCTAAATGTCTGTTAAAAGTGAATGAGTATTTTTTGTTCACATCCAATAGCAAAGCATTGCCTTTTTGTATGACCCCAAGATCATCCACTTCAGTTGTGTGCTGGTGAATGTTTAAATATCAGATTTCTGGAGGAATGGAGAAAGTATACCCAGCATACTTTAAAATATGATCTACATTATAAACATTTTCTCCATCACTTTCTTAAATATAGAGAATCAACAAAAATAAAGTCTCAATACATAACATTTGCTTATTTTTAAAATATAAGATTATCATTTCTCTAAAGTCAGTTTAAGTACTTTTAAAAAATAGAGATTAGGACTTTTCATTACTATGGGGAACTCTCAGATGAGGAAATTCACTCTACTAATTCAGGCTGACACTCTGTCTGCAACTTCTAGCCTTAAAGTTTCCAGGGCATGGGGAGACTTAGCTAAGGCCACACAGCCTGTATCTCTGAGACAAGATCTAAACTCAGATCTTGTACCTATTGTCCCATGCTTCCTCTCATAACCTCCTTATCATCATATGCAAAGTATGTCTGAATCCAGTTTCCTGGTCCTATTTGAGACAAGCTTTATTTCTATTCCAATGTCTTACATACTTTCTTTTGTCTGTTGGTCTCTACCTTGCCAAGAACTTTAGTTTCTCTGAACTCCTTGATGTTTACTTATTTATCTTGGGCATTTAATTAGTCATTAGGGCAAAAGATTATCACCATTATCCTGAGAAACTGGGATGGCCAGTTCAGAATGAAACCTTAATTCACATTTCTGGAAGGTTTAAGAGGATTTAGCTTTGAGGACCAGAGGGATCAAAGCAGAGGAGAAAGTAATTGTTTTATGTGTATTTGGAATCAGTGATTCTTGGTTCAAGAAAGAGAGGGCTGCTAAGTGCAATATCTCCTCTCCTGGGAGGAAATGTGCATAAAATACACTGAAGTTTAATCTACTAATTTTTAATCTAATTCAGATTTTTCTATCACTTTCCTAAGTTTAGGTAAGCAACAAAACAATAAATCAAGACCTGGTTTTTACTATTTGCTCATTTCCCAGGTATAAATGTTCACAATGAAAATTTTAACAATCATCCTTGCAAAGGGTTTCTTCATTATTGCTGTTGTTCAGTCACCTCTGATTCCTTGTGACTCTGTGGATAATAGCACAGTATTGTTGTCAATGGGGTTTTCTTGGCAAAGGTAATAGAGTAATTTGTCATTTCTTTTTTTCAGTGGATTAAGGCAAATGACTTTTTCTAGTCACACAGCTAGTGTCTGAGGTAGGATTTGAATTCAGAACTTCCAGACTCCAATTTCATCAATTGGACAATGGCTGAATAAATTGTGGTATATGAATGTTATGGAATATTATTGTTCTGTAGAAAATGACCAACAGGGTGATTTCAGAGAGGCCTGGAGGGACTTACATGAATTGATACTAAGTTAAATGAGCAGAACAAGAAGATCATTACACATGGCAACAACAAAATTATACAATGATCGATTCTGATGGATGTGGCTTTCTTCAACAATGAAATGATTCAAATCAGTTCCAATTGTTTAATAATGAAGAAAGTCAGCTACACCCAGAGAAAGAACTTTGGGAAATGAGTATGGACCACAACATAGCATTCCCACCCTTTCTATTATGGTTTGCTTGCATTTTCGTTTTCTTTCTTGGGTTTTTTTTTTCTTTCTATATCCAATTTTTCTAGTGCAACAAGATAAATGTATAAATATGTATACACATATTGGATTTAACATATACTTTTAACATATTTAATATGTATCGGGCTACCTGCCATCTAGGGAGGAGGTGAGGGGAAGGAGGGGAAAAGTTAGAACAGAAGGTTTTACAAGAGTCAATGTTGAAAAATTACTCATGCATATGTTTTATAAATAAAAAGCTATAATAAATTTTTTTAAAGTTTCCAAACCAGAAGTTGAGAGGTTAATAAAAACACAGATAAAAATATTTTTAATGGCAATGATTTAGAAAACCCAAGAGACCAACCAAAATAGGCAATGGTCACCAAAAACATGCCAGCTGTATGCAGTGTATGGATGGAGGACCAGTTATGATGGCTGAAGATGTGTTCAGCTCCATCACCAACCAGGTGGCTGTAGAATTTACTCCCTGTGTGACTTGGACCAAGTACATAACCTCACTTGGACCAAATTTCCTCATCTCTAAAATAAAGGAGATAGACTAAACCCCTCAGTTTCCTTCTACTTTGTAACCTATGATCCCCCCCAAGCACAAATCTGTAATGAAGTTTCCTCACATATGGCTAGCCAGAGAAACATGTAGACACAGGAAAGAGAATGTTTTAAATAAACTACAAATGAATGAGCTCTAAGCTAATTGCAGGCAAAATTTGAGAACAGCCTGTTAAACACATGGCTTATGGATTCTAAGAAAGGGAAGCAGTAAACATACAGAGCCAATATAGATTCATTAAGACTAGGCAATGCTATAGTGATCTAATTTCTTCTTTTTTTTTTTTTTTTTTTTTTTTGACATTGTTACTAGACTGGTAGATTAGCAGAAAGCTCTAGGCTTCATCTAACTTGATTTTATCGAGACATTTAATAAAGTTATAATTTCTTTGTGAACAAGATGGAGAAATGCAGTGTGAAAGAGAGAATAAGTTAGGCAGATTCAAAACTGGTAGAAAGAATGAATTTGTTTCAAATCTGGGCTCAAACACTTAACACTTACTAGCTGTGTGATTAAATTAGTCACTTAACCCCCATTGCCTAGCCAAAAGAAAAGAATGAGTTTGTTGATTAATAAATGAAAAGAGTAGAGGCAATGTGCCATGATCCTGTTCTATTAATATTTTTTCTAATGTTAAATGCATGAACAGGGGCTATGTGTAGTCATCCAAGGCCCTTCCTCTCTTCTGCCCCAACCCTCTTATAGACACATATATTCTAAGGCCCAGAAGAACTAAGGCCTTGTTGCAGGCCCTATAATTCAATTTTATTAGGTTTTGGACATCCTCAACTGAATACTGACTTCCTCCCATATGTACCCCCCAGATTACTCTTCCACTCAGGCCTTTGAGCTCTCTACATCCTTACCAGATTGTTATTAATTGTAGATATGACTGTTCATACTACTTGGATGACTAGATAGTCACCAACTATAATCTAGAAAATAGAGAAGCTTTAGGGGATTACCATCTGCCCTGACGTTGTTCCCTAAAGTTTACTTGAGTCTTACTTTCTGCCCTAATGTTGAACTCTTCAAACCCTTGGCCATTGCTACCTGACCTGCTAGGATAGATCAGAGATAACTAGGTTCATAATGTATAGAATACTGGGCCTGAGTCAGTAAAATGTGAATTCAAATCCAACTTCACATACTTATCAAATGTATGACTCTAGATAAGGCACTAAATCTCTGAAATGAGGATCGTGATAGTATCTGCCTCCCGGACTAGTAGTAGATAATGTTTTAAAGGTTATTTTTTCTAATTACAAGTAAAGACAATTTTTTTTATATTTTTTAAAAACTGAGTTCCAAATTTCCTCCCTCTTTTCCTCTCCTCTCCTTCTCTAAGACAATAAGCAATTTGCTATAGGTTATGTGCAATTATATGAAACATTTCCATATTTGTCATGTTGTGAAAGAAGAAACAGACTAAAAAAAGAAAAACCACCAAAAATGAAGTGAAAATAGGATACTTTGATCTGAATTGAGACTCCATCAGTTCTTTCCCAGAATAGCTGTGAGGATCATATGAGATAATATTTGTAATTAGCACAGTGTTTAGAGCATAGTAGGTGCTTAATACATGCTAGTTTTCTTTCCTATGGCATTCTAAGACTGCCTGGGCTTTGTCATCTATATTGTTGCTATATCCTTAGAACTATTGACTGGGTTTTTTCATTTCTCCTGCAGATGAAACCCCTTCTATCTGTTGTCTCCCCTGATTTGAATGTGAGATCATTGAGAGGAAGGACTGTTCTGCTTGTAATTTCAATGCTTAGCACAGTATTGGGTAGATTGTAAATGTTTTAATACATGTTTTTTTTCATTCCATCAATAATATCTGTAGAGACATTAATGACAAGCTTTATTACATTTGCATGATGGAAACTGGCAAGAATAACTAACAGTTTGGGTGACAGAAGGAAGATGTAGAAAGATTTGAAGAAACCAAGAAAATGGGACAAATTAATAGCACAGAATTTAATTAGAACAAATATGAATTCTTGCACATAGCTAGAAAAGTCAACTGTTAGCACTGATCCTAAATGAGGGATCCCTGATTTAATAACATTTGAGGGCAGGGCTACAGATTTTGGTAGTTTGCCAAGTCAATATGAGTCAACAATATGATGCTGAGTTATCCCAAAAGGTTAAAGTCATCTTAGAATATTAAGATTGTGGAGCTTAATAGCGTTTCAAGATCTAGTCCAAGGTTTTCATTCAAAATATAAGCAAACTAAAGCCTAAAGAAAAAGGTCACAAGTTGATTGAGTGGTAATATCTGGAACTAACTCCAGATTAGCTATCTTTTTTTTTTTTTTTTTTTTTTTTTTTTTTTACTAATTCATCTGTATTAATAGAATTACTATAATGTTCAAAGCAAGGGAATTCTACTCCACTTTGCCCTAGATAGGCCATGCCTGGAATACTCTTTCTAGTTCTTTGGCCTTCATTTAGAAAAGGGGTTGACATGACAGAATATGTCCAAAGGACAGAGACTAGAATGAAAGGGCAATTATAAAGTATGCACTATAAGTATAGCACTCATATTAGTGTGTGGTACGGAAATGGTGAGGGAACACCATTTAATAAAAAAAAGCTGGAGAGAGCTCTAGAGAAAAGCAAAGTTTATTGTACATTCTCGCGAGAAGGGCGTCCCACTCTTCGAGTAGACTATCGAAGAGAGGAAGCGCCTCCTGTGGGCAGGACAGCACCTTTAATCCCTAACGCAAAATGCCCCCTCCCACCACTGACCCTCATCCTCATTGGCTGAGAGTCTTACATTCTAAACGCGAGATCTACCCATGAAATTGAACTTGACCAATAAGTACATAGTTGCCCATATTTGGATGAAATAGGGAGATGTCATAGGAGGGGAAGGCAATGCCCTTCAGAGTCCTTCAGGCCTACTCGAACTCTGAAGTAGATGAAGCCTTACTCGATTTTCACAACTGTCTTGAGAGATCTCACCTCATCTCATTCATTAGGATATCTATTAACCTCCACTAGCACTGGCTGGTTGATTCTCTGGAGCACAGGTGACTATACCTCTTCCCAGTGTTCAAAAATAATCTTCAAGAATTATAGTTTCTATTATTGTTGTTTGATGAATTGTACAAATGGCGCTCAACGTGGACGCATCAGGAATTATCAGGTTTTGAAAATATTTAATATTCAGAATTAAGATTCTGAAAGATCCGGTAGAAACGCCACTTAAGAGGGAAGACAGAGAAGTAATATGGACCCAGGTAACTCTGGGATCGGGCTCAAGGACACAGCTGAACATAATGCTTATATAAAAAGGTTAAAGAGCCAGATGGAAGATCTTTTAACAGAGATCACCACTGAAGAACAGCAGGAAGCTTGTAATCAAGCTCCCAGAAGGCTATCCCCACACCCAGTAAATATAGCTCGGAGAGGGAGCAACCTAGAGCTAATGCGTATGTATGACAGTATAGAGTATAAAATGCCACAGCAAGAGTTGCTGGAATTGCAGGTTAAACTACAGATTGAGATAGAGAAAGAAGAAAAAGCTAGGTTACTACAGATAGAACAGGAAGAGTTCAAACCAGTGGCTGAAACTAAGGAAGGAAATAAACGAACCACATGGACTTCAGTGGTAGAAATTCTTCTTAGCGTTTTGTTGGTTTACCTTATGTATTGTTGTTTTAAGGAATTTATCGATTACTCTTCCATTGAGAAGAAGTTTAGTTCTTTTTATGTGCAAAGCTCAGGTTTGATTTTAAATCAGCCTTTGGGGAATTTTCCAATTCCTCTTGCCTCGGCCTCACCTTCTTGGGCCTAGGGAGAAGGAGGAGGAGGAAAAGGAAGGGAGATAATATCATCAGCACTGCCCATTAATCCATTCAAAACTCCTGTGTCTTCATTTCAAAAGACAGGAGTGGTCTTTATGGCCCAAGGCAAAAAGGAATTGTGGGGTATTGACTATAATCAGAAAAAATTTTTAAATACAGTTCAGTTAATTTCTAAGAAACCTTACAGGGATAAGACCTTGCAGTTAGAGAGAGTGGAGTTTTATACTTGTAAAACTGCTAGGATCCTCTGGAGAGTTGGAACTCCTCTTCTTACTTCATGGATTTTCCACTTCCACAGGTGGGCTTGATTTCCCAACCCCCTATGAGTAATTATAAAACAGTGTTTATGTTTAGAATGGTTTGGAAAATTGCTGTTTTAATCACTAGAAGAAATAGACAGTGTGTGATCTTTGACCCAGGAGGAAAAGTAATATCAGATTTATTGATTCACACTCCTGAAGTACAATTCAGTATCAGAAACTCAAACTTTGATTTTTAGGCAAAAAAATTCAGGGATATAGCCGAGTGTTCTTTTTTCATTAACTGTATGAGTGAATGTTTTAAGACCAATGGACATTATGGCTTCATTACAATCTGGAGAAGCAGCTAGACATGTGATCAACCATTTTTCTATTGTGAAATTTCACATGCATTTAAGACAGTTTATGGATTGGCTTACAAATACTTTGCCTTTAGGTGTTTTTGCATTGAATTTGACTTTGCCCATTCCATTGGCATTTCTTATCCTATTAGTAAAGTCATTACTGCACATACTATATCCCCAAGATCTTTTCTTCTAAACAAGAGAAGGGAATTTTGGGATATGAACAAGATGTAGCAATACATATATGTGATTGCTTGCAATTTTAAAATTTTGATTTTACATTTTTAAACACTTTTGATTTTACATCTTCAAAGTATTTTGATCTTGCTAAGTTATTTTGATTTTACATTTTAAAGTTATTTTGGTTTTACATTTTTAATCTATTTTGGTTTTACACTTTTAAATTATTTTGGTTTTACATTTTTAAATTTTTTGCCTTTTACCTTAGCAATGCACTTCGGGCATACACAGAAAGTGCAGCTAAGTGACAGACTGACTAACTTTTGTCTGACTTTTGTTAATCTTTTTGACAACAACTTTGTTTCCACTGTGATGTGGAAAGGCCTGGATGGCATTTGGAAAGGCCCAAGTTGGGCCCCGAGTACATTCCTTCCTAGGTGCAGATCCAGCAGTAGAGTTCATCCCCACCAGAGACATTTGTAACCTGGGGATCCAAGAGAAGGACCAGACAACAGCCCAGAGGGACCAGCCAGATGTCCACAGCCCTTCAGACGCTGATGGCAGCGATGCCCCTCCTGACCGCGACACCAGAGACAGCAGACACTGTTCCAATGTAGCAGCTGAGATGGACTGTTTCGGGTGATATGCAATATAAAGACTGTAAATGGACAATGGGCCTGCTTGCTTCTCCCGTGGCTACTTGCCATATGGTGGCCTGGGGAGAGGCTTTGCCCTATGCTTTCTATTGAAGGACTATGCTTTTAAATTAGTGGGTGAAAAACCAACACACCCACCTGCCGTTGTTATTGAGACAATGTTATTGGACATGACTTTGCTTATGTGCACCTGTGAAACTAGAATTGTTCTAGGATTGTACAACAGAAAATTGTAAGAAACTAGAATTGGTCTAGAATTGTGACAAATGTGACTAGAATTGTGACAACCTACCTCACTGATATTTAATTGTTAACTAGAACTGTGATGTTTTAACCTTGTTGACTTCCCACCTCAGTGTTGACATCCTACCTCATTGGCATCCAACCTCATTGGCATATTATATCGAGTATGACTTTGATGAATGGGTTGAACACTTGGGCCACTGTTGAGCCTAGTTCTCATTGTCATACTTCTGTTTACTGATCTGCTGCTTTGTACCTCCTTGGGCATAACACTCTGTCATCTCATGGATCAAGTGAACTATAGCTGGTGCTAAAAGTTTAGCTTGGTGAGATGTGCGGTTCCCGCAAAACAAGAGAAAGGGAATTGTAAGGGCCCTTTAAATGGGTTTCACCACAGCGCATCATTGAGGCCTGGAAGTAATTTCTGTGGATATTAGGACTGCCTTGTAGGTGGGAACCTGTCCATTTTGAGATAGCTTCGTAATGGGTGACTCTCTCGCTGATTGGCTGTGTGTGTGACCTCACAGGCCCTATGTAAGCCCACTGCAGGCAGCAATCGCTCTCTTTAACCTGGCGCTCTTCACCCTGGCTCCCTCAGCCTGGGTGGCCAAGCCAGAGATGGATAGCCAAAAGAGGTCAAGGGTTTTGGTAGTGAACACGTGGGTCTTCTGACCAGGTCAGAAGGCCAAAAGATAAGTTCACAGCTCCTGATTATTAGAAATTCTTTTTTTTTTCCCCTTTGTGGATTCCTCATGAAATTTAGCACAGTGTAGCAGTGTATCTGGGGGAGGGGGGGAAACAGGGAGGTCCAGGAGGCTGGTGTCCTTATAAAGTCCTAAAGTTGTCTTTCCTCAGTGAATTTGTTTAACTGGATCATGATGCAGGTATTGCTGCCATTCCTACCACTTAACTGATTTGCTTTGATGTACATAGGCCAAGAAGTCTGTTTGATCCTTTCAGCCAATTATGAGATAATTCCTATGTGATGTCATTTATATTTATCCAATATTATCCAAGGACCTTAGCTTCCAAAATTGATTAGAGACTTATTTGAGCCTAGTTTTCACCTTTGATTGATTTGGAAGTCTGGGTTTTGAAAGCCTTATATAAATTAGGAATCCCCATTCTCTGATGCAGAAGAAATAAGGATGCTTAGCCTGAAAAAGAGGAAGCTTATATTTTAGAGGTCCTGGTTATTGTCATATCTTTCAAAGGATGTCAGGTAGACCAGAAATGAGATTTGTTCTTCATGGCCCCAACTAAACCAGTACTAACAGATAATTGATACAGGGAGCAAAATTTTGATTCAGTATAAAGAACATTCAAAGGACTAGAGCTTTCCAAAATTGGACTAGGCTACTTTGTGAGGGTGTGGCTTTCCCAATCATTGTAGATATTCAGGAAAAGACTGAGTAACCACTTTTACAAGATGCTATAAAGAGTGTGATGTTCTGTTTCCCTAAATTGTAATCATTCTCTTGGAGCAGATCTCTTGGGGAACTTCTGGAGGCAGCCTTAGTTTCGTCTCAGTTCAATAATCCCTAATCCAGCCAGAAGTTAAAGCCCTTACTGTCTCTTTCCAAATCTTATCTCCTTCACTTGGGGCTCAGCTAGTTTTCTGGAGGCTTTCCTCTCTCTTTGGTTCCCAAGAGCTCTTGCTGCTAGTCCTTTCAGCTTCAGCCTCTAGCTCCCTCTGAATCCAAAGCCTTCAGCTAGCACAAATGTTGAAAATGGAATGAATCAGACTCCACCTCCAAGAGTGTGGGATTGTGGGTTTCTACCTTGTAAATCCTAGATCTGAATCTCCTTTCCAATGGGCTTGTCTTTTATATGCTCTCTAAAGGTGTGAAGTCCAATGTGTGAACCAATGATTGAACTCCTTTAAAGGTGTGAACTAAGTACATTACCTTGTCTCAAGTTCTGGCCCATAACATCGCCTTATAGGATCAGATCAATCATACTGAACCATTAGATAATTATATCCATTCCAGTGACACTTGGCACCTTGTAAGAATCCTGACATTGAGAATCATAAATTAGGCAAGCTCTCATTCTGGAATGCCATAACTCCATGATATATTTATTCCATATCACTGGAGGCTGTTTTACAACATTTAAGTGTGTTTCATATTCTGAAATAAAGAACTAGACAAGACAGTATGAATAACAACAACTAGTTTTCATATAATATTTTAAGATTTGCAAAAACACACCAGGGAAAAAGGAAAAGAACTTGTATGTTCCAGAATATTTACAGACTCTCTCTGTGTTGGCAAAGAAATAGACATTGAAGGAATGCCCATCAATTGGATAATGCCTAAATAAATGATGATATATGATTATGATAGAATACTACTATGCTGAAAGAAATATGCTGAACTGGTCGGGTTTAAAAAAAAATGGAAAAATTTGCATGAAATAATAAAAAGTGAAATGAACAGAACCAAAAAAAAAGATGTCTATAGTAACAGCAATATCTTTTGAATAGTTCTGAATGACCAAATGATTTTGAATGTTATAAATACTCAGATCAATTATGAAAGACCTAGGAAGAAAAATGTCATCTATGACCAGAGAACTGATAAATAAAAATATGCAGAATATGATTTTACTTATATTTATATATCTATTCCAAATGGTGGTCTTCTCTTGTGCAAGAGAGGGAGGGAGGGAGACATGAAAATAAAATTGTAAAAAAAATTGTTTTAATATTTGCAAAAACTTTAGACATGCTATCTCATTTGATTCTCATAACAACCCTGGGAGGTAAGCACTATTATTACTATTTTACAGATGACTGAGAAATAGAAAGGTTAATTGACTTTTAGAAAAATCAGTGTCTGAACAAGCTATAACATGTTTGTGTCAGGAATTGAATTCAGATCTGCCAGTCTCTACATCCTCTGTTTTAGCCACTATACCACATTCATGCCTCTTCTCACTACATGAACACAGTTAGAAGAACTACTCAGATGATGTGCTAGGTGTATCACCTACATACACCATACAAAAGTAGAGTTCATGGTATAACAGAAAGAATACTACCTTGGGAGTTACAGAACCTGCCACCTTGGGGCAATGCACTTCACACTCTGGGCCTCAGTTCTCTCATCTGAAAAATGAAGGATTTAGACTAGATGGCTTCTCAGATTGCTTCCAGTTTTATATCTAAGTTTCCAGGAAAGCAAGAAGAAGAGATCCTATGGATTATCTGGTCTAACCCTTTCATTACATAAGCAAATACAAAGAAATTGAGATTTTCCTGAGATTTTATATGGTGTGATAAATAGATAGGAGGGAAGATCCTATCTTCTGTCTCTAAATTCCAAATTCTTTTCATGTCATATCTGTAGAACATTACGTAAGATACACATATTACGTATATGTTTATATTATATGTATGTTTGTAACTGTATATACATACTATATATAATATTATACTTTATATATTGCATATTATATAATGCATTTTATAAATATATATTTATATATAGATAGGATCTATCTGAAGGTGTTACCTTTTATTACCATTTTTTTCTATGGACATCTTTAGATAGTAAACAGAATTTGTCAAATTCCTTTAATAAGAAACAAGTGCACAAACTCTTCTGTTGATCCAAATTTCATCATCTTTTGCATTAAAGGAGATATTGGCATGTCCTAATGGTCATCAGTTTTGGAGTATTTGTAACTACTGGCTAAAACATCCCTGTAGAGTAGTCACCTATAGCAACAGAACATGGGTCAAAACCTAGCACAGTTCAGTTTTAAGAACAAGATGGACAGATCATTTCCTAAGTTCCCCTTCAGCTATCTTCATTTCCAATTTCTTAGCCACATCTGAAATTGACAGTTATATGGCTACAAACTTGGCCCCAGAACTCACTCCTAGATCCTGCTTTTTAAACCTAGAATGAGTGTACATAGTAGCTTTCAGTTGGAGGCCTGCCACCCATTCAGAAGCCCAAACTTCATTTCCTACAGTTGCCAAGTCATTTGTAGGTATCTGAAATGTGGTGGCAAGAGCCCTGAATTTGGAAGCAGAGGCCTCTGCTTAAGTTGTGACTATGTTACTCCCTTCCTGAATAATATGGAACCAGTTTTGAAAATAAAAGGATTGGCCTGCATCCCAGACAGCTCTGGTTCCATGACTACAGAAGAAGTCTCCTTGTACTGCTTAAACCTTTCCTATGGGCTTACTTCCCATTCCTACCATGTTTAGCTTGCATATACATACTTGCTTGCATATTGTCTCATCAATGGACTAGGAGGTCCTTGAAGGCAGGAGCCAGTGCAGGAGTCTCTGCATCTTAAGTGCTTAGCCCATGTCCAGCATAAAGTAGGTACTTAGTGTTTCTTCTTGATAATGAAATCTCTCATTCTCTTTGGTTATCAGTTTGCTCCTCAGAAGAAACGAGGGGCTTGAATTAGACATTTTCTTAGAGCTCCTAGACTGCCATTCTCTCAATCACAGAACCTAGAGTTTGTTTTCCCCTGGATGCTGCCTTCATTTTTGTTAGGTTTAAACATGTTACCCATCAACTCTGAGCCTCCTCCTGTGCTGTAACAATGTCTCTTCTTAAACAGAATCTGTTTCAAAAGTAACTCCTTAGGGATACATGTGAAATGTTGAGTGAGAACTCTCACCCAAGTGTTTCCAGAGGATGGACATGTAGCCAGAGCCGGGAGTTCAAAGACAGCTTGAAGACCATTTAGTTCATCTTCCTTTTACATATCAGGAAACTGAGGCCCTGACAGAGCCAGGGATTTGCCTCAAATCACATAAATTCCGAGATTTGGAGGCAGAGGGACCTTGTAGGGCATTAAGTTTGGCCTACTCCTTTTATAGAAGAGGTGACGGATGCTCAGAGAACTTCAGGAAGGATGAGGGGGGAGGAGGAAAAGGAAGACGGGGTAACACTTGGAGGAGGAGAAGATGAGGAGGAGGGGAAAGGGGAAAAAAGGAGGAGCGAGAGGAGGAGAAGGAGAGGAGAATACGGGGGAGGAAGAGGGGAGGAGAAAAGGGGGGACAAGCTGAGGCCGAGAAAAAGAAAGAGAAGGCGGCCTGCGCCTGCAGCAGCCTTGAACCGCGTTAGCTTGCTCGCTGTGCTGCAGCGGCTCTGGGCCGCGGGCTCGAGCCTAGGCGCGCACACACGCCCTCCCTCCGCGGGGCCCCGCGTCGAGCACGCGCGCGCTCTCCTGCAGCCGCTGCCTCGGGCAGGGCAGGCTTTGACGTGGCACTCACAGCCCCGGCAAGCGAGCCGGCGGGCGGGCTAGTGGGCGGGGGTGTGCGCGGAGGAGCGCGCGGCGGCTGCAGCGGGCCAGGAGCACAGCCGAACCGAGCGGCCGCATCTAGCCAGGTAGGCATCCGCGGCGGGACCCCCACCCCACGCCCCTCCGCTTCCATGTGATACTGGCATCCCGGGCCCTTTGCCTGCTGCTCGACGTAGATCTGTAAGGCCCCCGCCTTTCTCCTAGCGCCTCGGTCCCGGTGTCCCGAGCCCCCAGAGGTGGCACGTACTTCCAAACACTCGGGGATCACCGGGTCCGCCCCTTCCTGTTGCCGATGGAGAAACTGAGGCCCGGAGAGGTGCCCAAGGTCGAGCAGTCAGAGATGGGATTCGAATCCACATCCTCTTTCTATGACACCCGTGGGCTTCCTCTCCTCCCCCCCCCCCAGCTTTTCCTTGGAATATGAGACTGTTTGAGTCATTGTCAAAATCGGGGGTTGTGATTTTAATGCTTTGAGATCCGAAGCGGTTGCGTGATTTTCAGGGTCCAAGGGGTACTGAGGAGCCTCCCTCCCGGGGGTCCCGAAGGACCTTGCGTCGGATGATTTCCTGTCGGGGATATCTCTCTCTATGTGTCTGTTTCCCGCTGAGTCAGGGTGCTCCGTGCTAACTCGCTGTTCGTCGTGTGTGTATGTGAGTGTGTGTATGTGTGTGTGTGTGTGTGTGTGTGTGTGTGTGTGTGTGTGTGTGTGTGTATGTCATGGGCCGGGAAGTTTGACGTGGCAAACTGCGCTGGGCGAGAGAGGAAGCAAAGTTCCCCCACTTGCATTGGAGAGATCCCAGCCTCTTCCTGTGCACTTGCGGGAAGCATCCCGGGCTCCCGGTGACAACTTTAGTCGGCAGCAGCTGAAGCCGGCAGGTGGACTAGTGGATGGGCGAACAGGGGTGTGTCCTGACCAGCTCTGCTCAGAGGTGCCCTGTTGGATAGGCTTGACCAAAGCTCAAGCTGCCACGTCTCCCTGTCTGCTAAGCAGTGGGAGGAGGGAAGGTACTGTCCCCAACAAAGGACACTGCAAACAGGCCTTTGGTCTTTCCTCCCCTGGTCACGTTTGCTTCATGGGTGGAAGGGAAGGAAGTCGGCTTGTAATGCTCTTCTTGATCTCAGTGTTGGAGTGCAGAGTGATACTAGGGGAAACAAATGGGGGAGAGGGGGATTTAAAGCTCCAAATGTTAAGGATGATAGGAACCTCAACTATCTTCTTAGCAGAGGTCTGATTTCTAAGAATCTTCCCAAGAAAACCACAGCTGGTGCTCTGGGTGCACTGGCTTCTCCAGACAGAGGTCCTTATAAACCATCTTTGTGCCATGGATCTCTTGTGGCAGGCTGGGAGATACCTCTAGGCCCCTTCTCAGAATACAGGTTTTAAATGCAGAAAATGAAACTCAGTGGATTAAAAAGGCAACCAAAAGATAGTAAAAGTTGAGATGTCATTTTTTCCCACCTAAGTTCACGAGCATCCTTGGATCCCAAGATAAGAACACCTAATCAGGAGCCAGATAGCCTGATTTTAAATTCTAGGTTTGTTACTCTCTGAATTACCTTGGACAATCCTTTAACTTCTCTCGTAGTTCCCTTAGCTTGAAAATAAGAAAGAATGATAAAAGAAGATCCAAGTCTAAAAGAGCTTTAAATCTAAAGAAACACAATTAAATATGATGAATAGTGTTCCGGTATTATAGCTATGGGTCATGGCATTGGAGGAAGGAAAAGGTCATTAGAAGAAATCTGAGAATTTGAGAGCAGAAAGCTCTAAAAATCATCATTTATAGATGGGGAATCTGAGGCACACAAATGAAGTGAGCTTCATGAGTGATAGGCCAGAACTGTATACTTCATCTTCCACTTACCATGAAATAGGTTTCTTGTCAACATACAACTGGATCTTATTTTTGTGAAAACGAGAAAAGATTTTAGGATCACAGATTTAGAGCTAGAAGGAAAAATTGGCCCAAGCTTCTCATTTTACAGACATAGAAACTGAGGCTGCAAAAGGGGAAGTCAACCCAAAATCACACAAGTAGTAAATGGCAAAGCCAAGATTCACATCTTTCCACTGTGCCCCCATTTTCCCCCCAAAAAAATTGATGTCCAATTCTGAGAATACAAATGGGCCCCAAACAATAAATGGTTATTATGAAGTTTCACTTTTCCTCTATCTGGCCTTTTATAGCGTTTCAGGTAAATTGAACATCTTTTTATATATAAGGGAGAAATTAAAATTTTCCTGACAAATTCACAGCTGATCTTATAGATTTTAAGGTTGGCCAAGTATCTTTCTCAAAGCAGGCTGGGAAGGGTTTCAAAGAGATTGTGATATATACAACTAGTATTTGAAAGGCTCCACTGCCCCTCCACCCAGATCTGATTCCATGCTTACTAGACACTTTATCACTGCTGTCTCCTTTGCTTAGGATGACTGTGGGCAACTAAAGACTGATTATAATCTGCCCTCTAGTTTGTCTAAATTATGACCCATAACATTGATTCAACATTAATATGGAAGGATGGGAAGAGCTTCCAGCTGATCTGGGTTTGAAGTCCCAGCTTTTACTTATATTCTTTAGTCATTTCAGTCACATCTCACCTTTCATAACCCTATTTGGGATTTTCATGGCAAAGATACCATAGTGATTTGCCATTTCTTTCTCCAGCTTGTGTTATAGATGAGGAAACTAAGGCAAACAGTGTTAAGTGGCTTGCCCAGGATGACAGAATTATAAGTGTCTGAGGCTGCATTTTAATTCAGATCTTCCTGACTCCAGGCTCAGCACTCTATCTATTGAACTACCTAGCTGTGTATCATTGAGCAAATGTTTTCAGTTTCTATATTGATAAGATGAGTGTTGGATTTGTTGATCACCAAGATCATTCCCAGTTCTGAATCCTGTCAACTTTGATACTTACAATCTTTCATTTCTTTTAATTTTAATTATGTGACTTACAGAATCACACATCTAGTTAAGTTCATCTAGTTGAATCTCATATTTACATAAAAATCCCAATTCCATATATATATATATATATATATATATATATACTAAATAGTCATTCAGACTTTCTTTGAGGACCTCCTAAAAGTAGGCATTCACTGTCTCCTGGGGCAGTCTCTTCTCCTTTGAAACTGTTGTAATTGTTAGAAAGTTTCTCCCTATCCCAGAACTTGACCCTCAATTTGCTTCTCAATTGTTTTAGTTCTGCCTTTTGGGACCAAGTAGACCTAATCTAATCCCTCTTGCATATGACAATCCTCCAAATATTAGATTTCACCAACTATCCTTTTAATAATGCAGCTATCAAAATCAAACTATGAACTACCATTTACAGACTCTATTCTCTTTCTTTTTAAAATATCAAGTTAATATTTAGTCTTCTCTGGTTGGGTAAAAACTATCATGTCCCACAGAGTTCTCTTTTCAAATTAAAATGTTCTTATTTCATTTAAAAGTTCTTCATTTGGTGTGATGCTTTTCAGTTTATGGATAGCTTTCCTAAAATGTGGTGCCCAGAGCTAAATACAATATTGTAGGTGTTGTCTGATCAGGACAGACAGTGCTATTTCTTTACTCTTGGACCCCTTTAAGACCCCTCAGATTGTGTTATCTTTTTTTGACTTCTGTATCACACTGTTGACTCATGTAGAATTAGAAATCCACCAAAGGCCCTGAACCTATGTCAAATGACCTACTGTCTAGCCATGTACCCCACATCTTGTACATGCAAAAGTTTGTTGTTGGGTTTTTTTTGCACCGAAGGGTAATAAATCTTTATATTATCTCTATTCATTTTCATCTTATTTGATTCAGGTAAATGTGCTAACCTATCAGAATCTTTTTGAACTCTTCTTCTGTCATTCAGTGTGTCAGCTATCCCCCTAATAATGTGTTTTTTGACAATTAGATGAATATACCATATAGACCTTTATCAAGGTCTTCATCCCTGTTCTTGATCAAACATATTAAGCAGTATAGGGTCTAGTACACATCCTGAGGAATTTCAATGGAAGCTTCCTTCTGAATCAACATAAGTAAGGCCCATTAACAATTATTTTTTAGCTAGTCAACCAGTTGATATTGAGCCACTAATGATTCTTTTTGAATTATCTGACCAGGTTATAACTTATTAGACTGGAGTGGCAGTCTGTATCACTCCACATTGTCCCCAGGAATAGCCCAGAGAATCTTTATCAAATGCCTGCTAAAATTCAGAGACTCTGTTTCTTCATGATGCTGCTGATTTGCTAGGCTAAAGAAGCTAAAGAAGAAGTAAGATTAGTCTGTCATACCTATTCTTGAAGCTGTGATGACTCTGTTCTCATCACTTCCTTCACCAAAGAAATCCCTTTAACAGTGCCCTCTGTGTTTGCCAGGAATTAAACTGTGACCTACCATTTATTGACACTATTATTTTTCCTTTTAAAAATTTGGGAACTGTGTTGCTCTTGAAGGGGGTGGGAGTGGGGGAAGCTGATGTTGATAATTATCTGGTTCTTCATGATCTTTTAGAGATTTTTTGAAAGTTCCTAGTGAGCACCTATTTGAACTTGTTTCTTTAGGTTCATCAAGGGAAGCCAGATGCCCAGGAATGAGCTCTCTACTTATCTTAGTTTTCAATCCCTATTAGTCATTTTTATTCTATCCTTTCTAGTTCAAAGATCATTCTTGTTGGCAGAAAAAAATAATTAGTACATGAGGTGAATGGTTCTGCCCTTTCTTTGACATCTATTTCTACTATCCCATTCACCATGAGCATTGGTCCTATCTCTTCTGGGAACTTCCTCATTCCCTCATTATAGCTTAACAATCCCCACCCTTTTTGTTGTTCAGAATCTCTTCTCTAGCCTCAGCTTTTTCCAAACTCTCTGGCATTCTACTCACAAGCCTCTGCCACACTTCTTTGTTCATCTTCAGTTACCTGCCCTTGTTTATCTCTCCTATACGTCTTTTAAAATTATAAGCTAATAATAAAAATAATAGCTAATATTTATGCACTCACTATGTGCCAAATATATTATTTGATTTGATTCTTACAACAACCCTGGGGAGTAGATGCTATTATTATTATTATCCCTCTTTTACATATGGGAAACCAAAGCAAACAGAGGGTAAGTGACATATCTAGGGTCACACAGCTAATGTATGAGTGCAAATTTGAACTCAGGTCCTCCTGTCTCAAGTCTCAGCATTCTACCCAGTGTGTCATGTAGTAGCCTCTAATAAGTTGCCTAATAGTTCCTTCCTTTGAACAATTCCTATTTTTCATCTTCCTTGTGTGTCTTCAGAATTCTGTTCTAGTTTCCATCTCTCCTGGACTGACTTCTTCTATAGAATTTTAATCCACTGAATCCTGCCTGTCCTTCCTCTAAACTCTCTGAATTCTGTTTTCCTTGTATCTAGGGTGCAAGTGAGACTCTGCCTGATTTCTTTTTTCTTCATCATCATAAATTCTAAGATGGAGTATTACTTCTCCATGCTTATCTCTGCCTCTCAGACTCCTCAGCTTTTCTCAAAATGCAGCTTAAACACCATCTTCTTCATAAGGTTTTTTTGATAGTTCTTCCTACTACTAGGGTTTCCCCCCATCTCTCAGATTATCTTGTAATCATTTATACATATTCATGTGTTGTATGTTACATGTTGTCTCCTCCATTAAAAGGTAAGCTCCCTGAAACTAGGAACTGTTTTTACTTTCCTTTGAATCCCTAGTGCTTAGTGCTGTTCCTGGCTTATGACAAGCATCTAAACTAGTCCCTGGTGCTTTTGAGCTTGGCATTTTTAATAAACTCCTTTTTAATTTTCTTAAAAGAAAAGAATGAGATCCTCATAGATGCATGCCCAGGTTAGCCTCAGGGTGATGACTTTTCTGGCACATAATTTTCAAAGCTCAAGTCACAATCTACATCAGGGGAGGCTATTTCCACAGTAATGAAAGCCTGGATCTTAAGTCATTTCTATCATTCCTCATATTCCCCCCCCCCCATCTTGTTATCATTCAATCCTATATAACTCTTCTTAATACTATATGTGGTTTTCTGGCAAAGATAGTGGAGTGGTTTGTGATTTCCTTCTCCACTACAAAAAGACAAACACCGTTTAAATGGCTTGCTCAGCTACAGCCCAGCATTCTGTCCACTAAACCATCTAAATGCATTGAAAACATATTTGTTGTCTAGTAAGTAATTAAATCTAAGTCAGCTGCTTAGAAGGAAACTGTGCTAATCACTACTAGTGCTTCCTATACCATTCCTACTACATTGTAAGCTCCATAATGGAAGAGTCTTTAAACTTTGCATCTTTCAGGCACCCAAAGAATACTCAATAAACTGCAGGAACTTAATAAGTATTTGTTGTTTAGTAGTCATTTAACCTTTTTGCTCTACAGCAGCTATAATGAAATGAATGGTGCTTAATGATAAATGGATGTAATAATTGTCCCCCATGGCAAATCCCCAGATTGCCCCAGAGTCCTTAGAACATCTGCAAAATGTCCATTTCCTTTAGGAGCACAATAACTCAGCCCTTGCGTCTGACCTTATCTTTTCCCTGTTTCAGCCTTAGAAGAAATCTATAATCTGGAATGAGATAACTTTCATCATGAGCCAACAAGGTTATGTTGCTACCCCTCCATACTCTCAACCACAGCCTGGAATAGGGGCACTTTCCCCACCTCTTCGTGGACACTATGGTGACCCATCACACTCAGCCCCTCCATCAGGTAACATGGATGATGTTAGTTCATTAAAAAAAAAAAAGTAGTGATTTTGAAAAGGATTTGGAGAGTTTAGTCATCTGCAAGCTTAATGAGAATCAATAGTGTTATATGGTAGTCAAGAAATCAAATGCACTTTTAGGCTTCAGCAAGAAAGAGACCTATTTCCAGGGACTCTGGAGGGAAAAATTCTGCTCTGCTCTGTTCAGATGCCATCTGAATGAAAAACATTTCTTAACCTCTATGTGCTAAGTGAGAGGCAACATAGTCTAGTGAATAGAGTCAGCCTCAGAGCCCGAAAAACCTTGGACCAATTCTGGGTCCTGATGTGTGCTGAAAGAGTGACCCTGGATAAATCACTTCAGGATCCTAGACAGCTCCTGAAGAATATAGATGGCAGCAAAAGTATGGCTGTATGTTGGTAGGTGGAGTTTCTTCATCTAAAAGTTCCCTCATATCAGTGAATTCACAGATCCCACCTTTTCCTGTCCTCCTAGGCGCTGAGCAATAGGGGAGATTGTGTTCAGTTTTGTGTACTACATTTTTTAAAAGATCTTGATGGGCTGGAAAGTTTTTAGTGCAGTACCCTTTAAGGTCATAAGATCCACAATTAAGGGCAGCTGGAAGGGATTCAGTAGCTTAGCTAGCCCAGTTCCCATACTTGACAAAAATATAAAGTAACTTAAAATAAGTAATCCAATAAATCAAATAAAAATTTATTCAGCATTTAGTATATACCAGACATTGTCTTAAGTGCCATTAATTAATAAATTCAGAGTCATTTGTTATTATACATTTATGTAATATATAGTTATTATATGTAACATTCTGTTATACAATTATATAATAATATATTTTATGTATATATTATATATTTTGTAGTATATCATTATTATAGAGTCACATAATTACATAATTGTGTTGTTCAGTCATTCAGTCATGTTTGATATTCCTGTGAAATTGTACTTTCATGGAGTTTCCTTAGAAAAGATAACATTAATGTTAAATGACTTGCCCAGCATCACACAGCTAGTTAATGTCTGAGGTCGTATTTGAACTCAGGAATTCCTGAGTCCAGGCCTAGTGTTCTGTCCACTGAGCCAGGTAGCTGCCTTCTTAATTATATAGTAAAACTATATATAATTTGTGTATAATATAATAATATATTACACAATCATATAATGTGTTTTTAATTATATAATCATGACAATAATAATTGTATATAACTATGTAGTTATATGTTACATAATATAACTTCATAATTAATGATTAATAAATTTATTAATAAGTCTGTGATTGATTAATGAATTCATTTATTAATAAAAAGAAAGACAATCCCAGTCATTAAGAATTTACAACCAAAATTCAGGAAGTGGGAGGAGAGGATGAGGTCATTGAAGCAACAAAGATGGAATTTGATCTCGAGCCCCTTGAATTCAAATTCTCTTAGGTTCCTACTTCAATAATTCAGACTTCTGCCATAAGAGGATAGAACAAATGAGGAAGGTATCTAGCTAGCCTAGAGGAGCCCAGATTTCCAAGGTAACAGACTCACTTCTCTCTGCAAATATTTGAAGGGAAGAGGGATTAGACATGTTCTGTTTGTCCTTAGATAAACCAGGATCATACACTTAGACCTGGAAAAGACCTCAAGAATCATATAGTCCAATTCCTTCATTTTACAGAAAAGGAAACTGAGGCTGAGATTTCCAAGAATATTTCCTACCCACTGCCAGGTCAGATGTGGCAGAAAGAAATTCAAGCCCACATCTTCTGACTCTCCATGTAACAGCTTTTCCTCAGGATTGTATTGCTGAGAGAGGTGAAGAGTAAGGAGGCAGTAGTCTGTTTGTACACAGTACTAATCATGAAGCATGTAGGGTTTGCTTAGTCTGGGCCAAGGGGTAAGAGAGGGAGAAAATATGAAAAAAATTCTGGAATGAGTAGACTGATGCCAGATTGGAAAGGGTTTTAAATGCCAAATAGAAGAATTGTATTTTAATCTATAGGCATGAGGGAGCTACTGAAGTTTATGGAATAAAGAGGTAGCAACTTTGGGAAGATTTGGCTCCTGACTCCAAAGAGGTGCTATTATGGACTTATTTATCATCACACTAAACTCCAGATCTGCTGGAATATTACTGGGTACACTAAGAAGCAGTGGGACATAATGACAGGGAAAAAAACTAGGGTCAAGCACCAACTTTGACACATACTGTGATTTGATCTAGATAAATCATTCTGGACAAAATTAGTTGCAAAATACATACCAGTGAAAAATGGGTTTCTTCCGTAGTCTTTTCCCTATGCCCACAAAACTATAATTCCAAGCCTGGGACAGCGAGATGGCCTGGAAAATAGAACACCAGCTCTGGAGTCAGGAGGACCTGAGTTCAAATTTGACCTTAGATATGTAACACTTACTAGTTGGGTGATGACAAGTCAACCCCAATTGTTTCCCCCCCAAAATAAATAAAAACAAACAAAATTTTAAATATAATTTCAAGCTTTAAAAAAAATCCACAAAGGTTTCTTGGAGAAGTGAATTCTATTCTCCAGCATCTCTGCATTTTTTTTTTTACCTGTTTTGTTGTTTTTATTATTGTTGTTTTAAAATTATCTGCCCCCATCAGAATGTGAATTCCTTGAGAGTGGGGATTGTGTTCTTGCCTTCCTTTCTTTAGCCAACTATTAGCACAAGCCCTTGCTCACAGGAAGCCCTTGATAAATACTTGTTGACTGACTAATTTTTGAATGGAATGGCTGGGCAAGAGTGGGGACACAAGTGAGACCCAAAGCTGTCTTACAGTCCATCATGGACTCCTTTCCAGGTTCTAGGTCTTAGAACTTTTGTTTTATGCTCATGTCTTTAAAGTTATATTCATCTCTATCATGAATATTTCAATGGCTACTTCCATAGAGTCTAATCTACTTCTTATATAATGTTATATATATATATATATATATATGTGTGTGTGTTTATGTATGACATATACATATGCATATGTATGCATTCATGTATGTATAGCAAATTATGTGTATATATACATGTACATATGAGTAAGATATACATATCTTACTCTAGTATGCATATATATATATATATATATATATATGTATATATATAGACAGTTAGGTAGTACAATAACCTGAGGGCCAGACCTGAAGTCAGAATGAGTCATCTTCCTGAGTTCAAATCTGATACTCACTAGCTGTGTGACCCTGGGTAACTCCTTTAGCCCTGTTTTTCTCAGTTTTCTCATGTGTAAAATGAGCTGGGGAAGGAAATGACTGACCATTCCAGAGTTTTTGCCAAGAAAACCCCAAATGGGGGCAAAGATGACTGACTGAATGTCTGTCATGACTGAAATGATTCAATTACAACTACATATATGTTTACATTTATTGTATGGTATACGGTTTTTAGGTATGTAATAAGAATATATTCTTCATCACTTTCTTAAGTCTTGACAATTGAAAAAACAATAAATCCAAATGAAAATCTCCTCTTTCCTTTTAAAATATACCTAAAGTTAGAGAAGCCACCCCAAATGTTGACAGGAACTATTTGTGTCTGACTAGGGCAGAGCCTTCTGGGCTCATGTTGGTCTGATCAGCCAAGTTATGTGCACTGTAACTTGATTCTAACATAGTCATTTTGGTTCTCTTCAAGAACAAGGACTACACTAACCAACCATACATATTCTAATATATATGTGTATATGTACACATGTAAACATATGTGTGCATATATGTACTTTTCAATTCAATAAACATTTGCTAAGTGACTTATGGGTGACTTATGTGGTGAACACCAAATTAGGTAATCAAAATCTAGTAAGGAGATACCTCCCAATAGATATCGTGTGCTTCAGTGTAATGAACCCCAAACTCAGGTCCCTAGGGTGCTGAGTTTGGTCTTAACTCCTGAATTTGGATCTAAGCTCTGTCTCTTACTAGTTTGGTGATGATGAGCAAATGTTTTAACCTCCCTGGGTCTGTTACCTCATCTGTAAAAGTAAGGTCAATCGCAGAGTAGACAACTTCTAAGATTGCTTCCAGCACCAGAGTTGAGACCCTGTATCTGTGATACAGGAAAGATCATAAGACATACAAATGAAATGCTATGACAAGACTGAGAAGAGAATGGTTATTTGTGGGTAATCAGGTAAGCTTCTTGGAAGAAGTAGCTTTCTATCTGGGGCATAGAAATTTCAAGTGGAGATGAGGGCAAAAAAACAAGGGAAATATTGTGTAGACAAAGTACAGATGAAGCAGTGTGGGATGCAGAACAGGTAAATTTTATTCCATTCAGCAAATAATTATTAGGCTCTAGCAGTGGGGTTTCAAGACCAAATGGACCAACAATTTTTCCCCCTAGTCACAGTGGTAAGAAACTGAGCTGGGATTCAAACCCAAGTCCTTATACTACAAATTCAGGACATTCTTCTTTTTCTCTTGATAAATTTAGTCCAGTTTGATGGATGAATGGAAGGAAGGAAGGAAGGAGAGACAGAGGGAGGGAGGAAACCAGGGAAGGAGGAGAAAAGAGCTCATTTTATGCAAAACACAAAGTTTGGCTGACATGCATTTCAGGTGGATGGAGAATATTCTAGTTATTTTCCATTCTCTTTATTTTATTTTTAGTTTTTTTCATCCAATTTCAGTATTAGTCACTGAGGCAGGGCTCACTCAACCAGGACTGGAGCCCAGAATTTCAGCACAGAGTGAGAAGATTATGCGATTCCAAGCTGGAAAGGACATTAACTACTTCATGAGTCAACTCTTTTTACTTCAGGATGAGGATATTGTTCCATAGATTATTACCCACTTTTTCTTCCTTTATCAGTCCATGTTATTGGCTTAAGGATTTTATATCACCTGCCATAATCCATTAATAGCATATAAACCTACATTTATTTACCTGTACTCTTTGTTGCATTACAGGTATAATGAAGCCAGCTGGGCCTTTGGGACCAACTGCTCCTATTGGGGTATTACCTCCTGGACCCCCCAATCCTGGGGCCCATCAATTCGGCCAGAATGGTCCTAATATCTCAGGGTATACCCAGCAGAGGTGAGTTACTCAGACTCAATTTCTTCATGATATTTCTTGATCAGAAAGTTGTTTCTAAATAATTTGAGTGTTTATGGGATGTGCTGGCCAGCTCTTCAGGGCTGGGGAGGGGGAGGTATGCTCAACACAATTTTAAGGTTTTTTTTTGCTTTTTCTGAGGCAGTTGGGGTTAAGTGACTTTCCCAGGGTCACACAGCTAGGAAGTCTTAAGTGTCTGAGGTCAGATTTGAACTCAGGTCCTCCTGACTTCAAGGCTGGTGCTCTATCCACTGCGTCACCTAGCCACCCCTCACAATTTTAAGTTTAATCTTCTTTATTGATATTTCTTCATCACTTTCTTAAGTCTTGACTATTGAAAAAACAATCCAAATGAAAGTCTCCTCTTTCCTTTTAAAATGTGCCTAAAGCATTTGGTCCGATTCCCTTATTTGCTGCTATTATTCACTCTGTTGTATGGCACTTATCTGTATAACCACAGTATCCCTCCAATAGAAATAAGCTCACTGAAGGCAGGGGCTGGGGCATTTTTTAGTTACGAATCCCTAGTTATAGCCCAGTCCTTTGTCCATATGGATCTGTAGGATCATCTATATTGGTTCTCCTTCCAATGGAGAATACCACAATATTTCCTTGCCCCCTCCTCCTGGGTGACTCTTCCTCTTGTCCTTAGCAGATAGTCCTCCCTATGTGTTGGGGATCTTTCTCTGATTCCCTTGATGTTGCAAGGGTAGAGTACCTTGGCTCTCTCTTGATCTTCCCTCGGGCTTTCGAAATAACTGGCCCTCTTGTCTTTCCTGTGGGACATCTCTCTGATGATATCCCTTATGCTGAGTTTTCTGCACAACTCTCGGCTTGTAATGTGCTAAAGCCTGCTAATTCCAATGAATAGGCCTTACATAGAGTATAATAAATAAATGAATAGATGGATAGATGAATTGGTGAATGAAAATAGCTAGTAGCTAACATTTATATAGTGCTTACCATGTTCCAAACTGCTTTATATTTGATTCTCAAATACCTCAGGGAGGTAGGGACTATTATTATTTATCTCCACTTCACAGATGAGGAAACTGAGGCAGAGAAAAGTTAAATGACCTCAAAATGAAAAGGCATTTATTTATTAAGCATGGACTTTGAGCCAAGCATTGTACTAAGTTCTGAAGACAAGATATATAAGCAAAGACAGTCCTTGACCTCAAGGCAGACATTGACTATGTCACAGATCTGACAGCTGAAAAGGACCTTAAGTGATTATTTGATCTAATCCTCTAATTTTCTAGAGCACTGCATCTGGGAAGTCAGGAAGATCTGAGTTTGAATCTTGATTCAAATATTTGAATAGCCCTCTTACCTTAGGCAAAGTACTCAGTCTCTCAGCTTATCATTATTATTATTACATTCTAAAACTAAAATCAGCAAGGAAAAGGGAACAGAAGCTAATACAGTAGATGGAATGTTATTGGAGTCAAATCCCAGGCTTACTCCCTAACTAGTGGTTATGGGTATCGTGAATAAGTCATTTAACTTCTCTGTGTCTCAATTTCTCTCTCTGTAAAATGAAGAGTTAATATTTATGACCTTTGAGTATACTTCTACTTCTTGTCTAAAGTCACACCTATGGTAAATGGCAGAGCTGAGGTTTGGATTCACTCAGATCCTCTTATGTCACATTCAAGGGTGGTTCCATGATGAAATTATTTTCTTTCCCTTGGCAAGTGAGCATTCATGATTCATAAATCTTTGTTGGATGGGATTCAATGGACTTGAGGCCCTGAAAGCAAAGTCATAACAACTCAGGGAGGAAGTCACCCAGGAAGGAGTGATTAGCCCGCTGAGAGGTCAAAGAGAGAGCTGGGGAAAAAAAAAAAAAAAAAAAAGGTCATGGGATTGTGCAATAGAGATCATTAGGTACCTTTTCCCATTGAGTGAGGGGGCTAAAAGCCAGGTATCAGGGGTTGAGACATGAGTGGGAAGTAAAGTAATGGAGATAACCAATGGAAATTGGGGGGGGGGGCCACATAGCCGGACAGAGAAAGAATAATTGAGGATGATGACTCAAGAAAATGGAAGGAAAGAGGGAGGGTTTTTTTGTTTTTGTTTTTGTTTTTGTTTTTGTTTTTCAAAAAGGACGAGTCATGGGCATATTTAATGGCATCCAGTGACACAGATCTGGTTATCCAGCCCTAGTATTTCTCCTAAGCTCCACACTTGTATCACCAGTTGCCTGCTGTACATTTCAAAGTGGACATCCCAGAGATATCTCAAACTCAAACTCCAAAACTCACACCAAATCTGTCTGAACTTTTTTATTTCTGTCAAGAGTCCCACCATCCCTCAAGTTACACCAGTTTGTAGCTTCAGTGACTTCTGCTTTTGGATTTAATTAGAACTTTCTATCATACCCTCTTAGGGTACCTTCAGTCCTTTATTTCCAACCTCCTTTTATGTACTGTTTTCTCCCAATTTGAGAACAGGGACTTTTTCTGTTTTTCATTGTAAATATATCTAGCACAGCACCTGATACATAGTAGGCACTTAATCAATGTTTATTGACTTCCTGACTGACTGTTAGGTGGCCACTATGTAACAGAGTGGATTGAGCATTACACTTAAGAATCAGGAAGACTTGAATTTAAATGTAATTTCAGACTTACTAGCTGTGTTCATCTCTGGTAAACTGTATTAGGCTTGGTTCAGTATTTTAACCATTTGAAGATGTTTTTGACTCTTCAAATGTCTCCTAGCTTCCTGCCATTTATAAAGTCAATAGAGTCCTTCTAGGCCATTTCTATCACCTGGATAAATTATATTAGCATAATCCTCTGTATCTGTCATTCTTATAACTATGTTTTAAAAAAATGAAGTTAGTCTAGTACAGGGCTAGGGAATCTTTTTTCTGCCAAAGGCCACTAGGATAGTTATAATATTATTTGTAGGCCTTAGAAAGTGATCAACTTATAAAACTCAAGCAGTGGGGGGGGTTGTTGTACCCAGCTCTCAGGTCATCATTGCTTGCAGTTGCCTTGGCAAATGAAAGCCCATGGGCCGACATTCCCCATTCTTGGTCTTAAATTGGTTTTAAATTTTCCAAATTCTATTTTTTTTCTTTTGAATATTTTAATTACATTTATATACTTTGTTTTACCATTCTCTAATGAATCTCTTTTAGAAAGCCATTCCTCATAAATAATGTTTTCAAGAAAAAGAAATCAGCAAAACCCAAATCTAAAAATAAATATGCAATGTTTTACACCTCTGCTAAGGAGCTGGGAGAGGTGCCTCTTGGTACCTCTCTTTGGAGGCCAAGCTTGTTCTGTGTTATTTCCCAATATTCACTGGCCATTGTTTTGTGGTTCTTTCCATTTTCATTGTTGTCATCATTTACTTTGTTTTTTTAGATCTGCTTACTTCATTTTGCATCATTTAAGTCCATATTTCTCTATATATCATCTCACTTGTCATTTTATACAGCACAATAATATTCCATTGCATTTATGGACCTCAGTTTGTTTAAATTTCTCAATCAAGGAACATTGACTTTGTGTCCAGGTTTTTGCTACAAAAAAAGCAAAAACAAAACAAACAAATAACAACAACAACAACAACAAAAAACTCCCTGGCACAATCTGTTTTTAAAGCCATGCTAGCTTTTTGTTATTGTTTTCTTTTTCTAAAAGTTTACTCACCATCCCTTTGATAATAAATTCTATAGTTTATCCAAGAACGCAAGGTCACTGACCTAGATTATGCAGATTCCACTGTCTTCCTCTTCTTCAAAAATCAGGACAGCATTTACAATTTTAAGGGTTATATTATATCATGGATTCTCTACCATCTTTTTTTTTTTTTAAACTGAGGCAATTGGGGTTGTGACTTGCCCAGGGTCACATAGTCAGATTTGAACTCAGGTCCTCCTGACTTCAGGGTTAGTGCTCTATCCATTGCGGCACCTAGCTGCCCCTCTCTACCATCTTTCAAATGTCTCTGATTGACATGGCTCAGCAAACATACCTGCCAGCTCTGTCCATATCATGGGACTTTGTTAGTCTGGTCCTGGTTATTTGAATTCTTCTGATGCACCAAAGTGATCACTTACTCTTCATCTGTAGCCACTCTTTATTGACTATTTTGACCTTTCTTTCCAAAAATAGCCTTTACAGAGATAACAGAAGAATTGACTAATTCAGCCTGTTTTGTCATCTTTTATTGTTGCTCCATCTAAATCCCCCCCAATTCTTTCTGTTCTCTTCTTTCTTTGATCTTCTACTTTCATCCAGTATAATAATGTAACTTTTTCGTTTTCTTTAGCATGCCTTCCTAGCTTCAGATCCTTCTGATTGTTAGCACTTTTGTGGCTAACCATCCATTTCAACTAGCTTCTCAGATTTCTTGGCATAGATCTGTGTGTATATAACTGTTTCTGATCTTTTTCTTGATTTCTTTGCTCTCATTGTAATCTCTCCTTTCTCTCCTCTAACATTCTGGTAATTTGGGTTTACTTTACTAATTTTCCCCTTAGATTTCTTGTTATTTTCCTTTGTTGGTCTTCTAAACAAAAAACAGCACTTGCATTTCATTATTGTGTCCATTGATCTTCTATTTTCAGTTGTACAGATCTTGCTTATTTCTTTTTTCTTTCTTGGTAGTTTGTTACTTTGTTTTTGCTAAGTTGTTGGATTCAAGAGATAGAATAAAAACTCAATTCTTTTATTGTATCTTTCTCTTTTGCTAATATAACTATAAATTTCTGCCTAAGTCTTACTTTAGCTCTACCTCATATCGCTCATAAACTGTCAAAAGTTTGACAGATTGCTTTCTTTCTCTTTTGGCAACCATTTATTTAATATTAGAGGTAATTGTTCTCTGAATGTGTGATAAAATTTGCTTTTAAATTAATTTGGGAATGGGTTTTTTTTCTGTGGAAATTCATTTGTGTCTAGTTCAATTTTTCCTCTTTTTTTGGAGTTTAGGATGATAAAAGTTTTTTAGTCTTTATTCTTCTTAATTATGCATTTTCATTAAGATTTATTGACATTTACTTGAGCAAAGTAGGTTTCTGATAATTTCTTCTTTTATTAAAATATTCATTTTTCATTTTTAAAAAATTTTGGTAATTTGATTTTCTTCTTTCTTTTTTTTTAAACAAATTAATGGTTTGCCTTTTTAAGAAGCCCTCAATGTATTTGTTAATACAATGGTTTTTGTTTTTCAATTTTGTTTAACTCTTCTTTTCATCATTTTAATTTTTGTGTTTATTTGGAATTTTTAAATTGCATGCTTTTATGGAACCTTTTTTTTTTTTTTTAGTTCCCTCCCAGTTCATTGATCTTTGCTTTCTCTCTTTTATTGATGAAACTATTTAGAGGTATAATTATTCCCTTAAGAATCATTTTGGCTACAACACAAGAGTTTCGTTACATTATCTCATTGTTGCTTTCTTTGACAAAATTATTTATTTCTGTGAATCATTCTTTTGGATTGTATTATTCAGTCTCCATGTATGTCTTATTCCTTTCTTAAAATTCTTCATATTGATTATAATTTTGTTGAATTGTGGTCAGTAAAGTGTTTAAAACATTTTTATCAGGTTGTTGGTTTGTTGTTGTGATTTTGCTTTAACACAAGTTTAGTTTTTGTAAAATTGGATCCTATATGTTTTTCTTATTGACATTCAGCAATCACCAGTCTTAATATTTGTAACTCTTCTAACATTTGATCCAGGTATTTAATTCCTTTCTTGTTTATCTTTTTGTTAGATTTGCCTAGGTTTTAACAGAGTATATGGAATTTCCCAATGACTATTGTTTTACTATCTACTTTTCCTACTTCAACTAGCTTTTCTTTGAAGTACTTAGTGCTTCCTTAAAGTGTGCTATTCAACATTTTTATAATTAATAGTAATAGTGCTTCATTATCTGTGGTGCCCTCAAGCATAATGTTGTTCCCTTGCTTATCTCATTTAATCATGGGCATTTTTATTGTTATTTTGCCTGAGATCATTATTTTTATCCCAGCTCTTTGAGATTGACCCAAGATATAATAGATTCTGTTCTAACGAATTATCCTTTTAATTCTGTATGAATCATTTTGTTTCAAGTATGTTTCTTGTAAATAGCCTATGGTTGATTTCTTCTTTCTAATCTGTATTGGTGCACTCTCCTGTTTTATACAAGAATCTACTCCAACCAAATTCATGGTTATTATGTTTAGGCAATTTTTTTTCTTCCATTACATCCTAGCATTTTCTCTCTAGGGTCCTTCCCATTCTTCCTGAATTAAAAGTGGGGGCGGAAGTGAGGAAGGAAAGGGAATAGGATCAACTATATAATCTATAATTATAGTTGTCTGGTCCTCCTCCTCTGCTCTCTTCTCTTGAGGGCAGTGAGGTGGCAGCTAGTAGAGAGAGTGCTTGATCTTAGAATCAGGAAGACTTGTATTCAAATCTGGGCAAGTCATAAGTCATTCAGTCTCAGTTTCTTCATCTGTAGAAGAAAAATAATATCTATTTAATATGGTTGTTATGAGGATGAAATTATATCATTTGCAAACATCACAAATTTGTAAACCTTAAAGCTTTATATCAATGCTATTAATATTCTTTTTCTGTCCTATGTAGTCAGCCTTCCCTAGGTGAATTTTCTTTTACTTGTCAGTCAACTAGTATTTATTAAGTGCCAGACACTGTGCTAAGTGCTAGGGATACAAAGAAAAGTAAATGATTGTCTCTGCCCACCCCCCAAAATGTTCACAATCTAATGTCTGATGGGGGAAATGACATGCAAACAACTAGATACAAACAGGATATAGATATACATGAGTTGGAGGCAGTAAGATTAAGAAAGTTTTCTGTAGAAGATGGGACTTTAGCTGAGGCTTGAACAAACTCAAGAGCACTGAAATAGAGATGAGGAGAGAGAGAATTCCAGTCATGGGGAACAACCAGTGAAAACATTCAGAGTTGGGAGATAGAGGAACAATGAGGCCAGAATCATTAGATCACAGAGTACTTGAATGGGGATGAGATGAGAAGAGTGGAACATGCAAGAAATTGAAAAAGGATGGAGAGGAACTAAGTTAGGAGGCCTTTGAACACCAAACAGAAGTTGTAAATCTGATGCTGGAGCCAATAAGGAGCCACTAAAATATATTGACAATGATTAAATATACTTTAGGGAGATCAGTTTGATATGTTAAGTAAAAGAAAGACTAGAGTGGAAAGGAAGAAAAGGAATAAAGGTATATATATATATGTGTGTGTGTGTGTGTGTGTGTGTGTGTGTGTGTGTGTGCGTGTATATATATATATATATATATATATATATATATATATATAATTTATTATATGCCAGGCCTTAAAGAACTTAAAAAAAAATTACTTCATTTGATCCTTTTTTGGGGGGGCAAGGCAATTAAGGTTAAGTGATTTGTCCAGGGTCACATGACTAAGAAGTGTCAAGAATCTGAGACTAAATTTGAACTCAGGTTCTCCTGACTCCAGGGCTGGTGTTCTATTCACTGTGCCATCTAGCTGCCTGAATTTCATTTGATCTTTATAAGGGTACTGCTATTATACACATTTTACAATTAAGGAAGCTGAAACAGACAGAAGTAAATTCTAAGTTCATAGAACTAGTAAGTGTATCAATTCGAATTTGAATTCAGATCTCCATAACTTCAGGCAGTGTGATATCAGCTTCTGAGAGAGACTTGAGACAGACCAGTTGTAATAGTTTAGGTGTAATGGGAGCCTGCACCTTCTAGTCATTCTTTTCCTAGATTTGTCCTCCATCTTTCCTTTCTCTTTTCCCATGTTTTCACAACTGACTTTAATGTATTCCTATATCAAGCTCTGTATATGTATATGTATGTACATGTATATTCAACTTCATTTTCCATATGAGGGAAGTTTATGGGATTCCTGACCTCCCCACCCCAGCTTTCATGTGTACATGCTCTTCTTAGATGTACCCTAATGTTGAGAAATAGTAAGCTTCTATTTCTTCCTCGTTTTTTCTCTTTTCTTACTCATCTAAGAGAAAGCAAACAGGAAAAAAAACAGACCCCGAGTTTTTGGTTTTTTATTCTTCCTCCACTGATGACAGTAAAATTCTAAAGAAACAATGGTTTCTTCTCCTTCTAATAGTATATGAATTTGTGATCATCATTTAACCTCTGCAAGTTGCTTAAATGTATTTATCTGTCTAAGTTTTTCTAGTTTCCTGAGATTGCATTTCAGACATTCTACCCCATCTGTTTTTATAATAGGAATGCTTTAAATTCATTTATTCTATGGAGGTTCATTATTCTCTTCCTCCCCTAACCCTGCCTCAATATTATACTCAGCTTTTTAGGTTGTTATATTTGATTTTAAAAAGTCTTTTTTGCCTTTTGTCATATGATATTCTAATCTTTCCTTTTCTGTATACTATCTGTACTATATCTTGGTGTATTCTGATAATAGTTCCTTGATATTTTATCTCTTTTTTCTTAGAAACTTATCATATGTTTTCTCTAACATGGAATATATGAATTTGGCCTATGACATTTCTGGGTGTATTCAATTTGGGGTTTCTTTCAGGTGATGATTGATGGATTCTTAACTTTTTCACTTTGCCCTCTGTTAAGGATAGTTCTAAGTAGTTTTTCTTTATGATTATATAAAATATAACACCTAGTGTTTTTCTGTGGTCATGGTTTTCAGGGAGTCTAGTTCTTAATTTCTCAAATTTTCTTTCCTTATCTGATTTTCCAGATCAATTCCTTTAGCTAGTACATACCTCACATGGTCTTCTAGTTTTTTCTTCTTTTGGTTTTGTTCTAGTATTTCTCATTGTTCATTGAATTATCAAGCAGCTTATTCCATTCTTCTTGGAAGGGCATAGCCATTGTTTCTCTAAGGATTTTCATCTTTGATTTTAAACTATTCTCTTGCCAAATATTCTAATTTCATTCTTTATCTCTTGTTTCCGATCTTTTTCCACCTACTCTTGGAGTCCTTGTATCTAATTCATTCTTTTTTTTTTAAGGCTCTACAATACTTATTGTGATATTAATTTCTTCCTCTGGAATATTATCTTAGAATTCTTCTAATCCATGGTATTTCTTCACTGCATTAAGTAGGTTTTTTTTTTCTTTCACTCATCTCTTCAATTTTAGTTTCTAGAGAAGAACTTTGTATGAGGGGCAAAGCCCTGTCCCCTCCTGATTTATTGAAAGGGATGGCTGGGCTCTTTTTCTCCATCTGTCTCCAAGTCTTTTTTTTTTTTTTTCTTTTTCTGAGGCTGGGGTTAAGTGACTTGCCCAGGGTCATACAGGTAGGACGTGTTAAGTGTCTCAAATCAGATTTGAACTCAGGTCTATCCACTGCACCACCTAGCTGCCCCCTCCTACAAGTCTTAGGTGACTGAAGCATGGTAGTAACATCAACAGGAATAACAAAGTTAAGAGAAGGTTCAGGGAAAGCAGATGAAGTCACCTTTGGATATGTTGAATTTTATGTCATTGTGTAATATATTTTAAGCTGGAATAGTCAGATGACAAAACTGAAGACCAGAGGAATGAAGACCATGTAGATTGTAAATAGCAACTCTGCCTCACTTAAATCTAGTTTATGAACAAGTCAAGATATCACCCCAATATGTCATTGGTTTTCTTCAAAAATGACGGACCAACAACCACAAGAAGCAGATCTGGGATTCCTCCCACAATCTTCTATTTCCAGATACAGTAGTATTCTTTTCAAGACATTTCCAGGGGTATATGTACTTTAAAGAATCATTACAATCTTCCAAATTATGTGTCTGTGAAATCCTTTCTATTACTGTCTAACCCCAACTCTTCTCTCTTCTCAGGTTTCCAGGCCTTCCACCTGTCAACAATGCTGTCCCTCCCTATCCACCATCCTCTCATCTGCCACCAGCATCCTATCCAAGTCCTGTGTCCACATCTGCCACCACCCAATTGGGTCATCAACTTGGTGCCATGCAAATTCACAATTACGGTAATGGTGAATTCTTCCTTTTCAGTGCTCATTCATGTGCTAAATTGTTTTTCGTGAGTAAGGGCAACAGCTGATAGACCTTGATCTAACATAGAATCATAGAGTATCCAGAAGAGGCCTTAGAGGCCACTGAATGCAATACCTTCATGTTGCATATAGGAAAACTGAGATTCAGAGAAGTCAAGCAACTTGCTCAGGTTCACACAGCTGAGAAGAATTCTAGGCAAGATTTGAACTTACATCCTTCTTTCTCCAAGGTCAGCACTCTGTTCTATATACCTATGAGTTCCTAAAATAAGAGTCGTGAATATTATTTTCCACAATATTCTTAACTTTATTTGGTTGATATAACCTCCTTAAGGTCAGGGTCTACTTGATTTTTGTCTTTGTATGGTCTCAATGCCTTCCTCTATGCAGCTAACAAACCAGTATCCCTAAAACACAGATCTGTTCATGGTATGTTGAAGAGATTCCTCAGCTAAGAATTTAAACCCCATTCCAATTTGGCTCCAACTCCCCTTCCAGACTTTTTTACCTTAGGCCCCTTTCATCTACTCTGATTTTCAGAGAAATTGGGCTGATTCAAATGGGGTCACAGAGAGTTAGACAAGACTAAAATGATCCATGGAATGTCAGAGATGGGATATGAAGCCAAGTCCATGCAGGACCATGAACAATTTTGCTTTTAGGTGATTTTTACAAAAACTGAAAATCTTTTTCCAGAGCCTTGAAAGGAAATCAATGAAAATACAAGTGTAGAGAGGATCGTTGTAAGGATCAAACAAGGCATCAAATGCTATGCAAATCCTAAAGTGTTCTATAAATGCCAATACTTAATATTATTATTCTGTCTCTCATAATTGTATTTTTTCCTTTTTTCCCCCAATTCTTTTGATATATATTTATGTGTATATATATTTTTTTATTAAAGCTTTTTATTTACAAAACATATGCATGGGTAATTTTTTTACAATGACCCTTGCAAAACCTTCTGTTCCAAATTTTCCCCTTTTTCTCTCCACCCCTTCCCCTAGATGGTAGATAGTCCAATACATTAAATATGTTAAAATGTGTTGAATCCAATATATGTATACATATTTATACAGTTATCTTGTTGCACAAGAAAAATTAGATTAAGAAGGAAGAAAAAAAAACTGTGAAAGAAAACAAAATGTAAACAAACAACAATAAAGAGAGTGAGAATACATTGTTGTGGCCCATACTTAGTTGCTATTTTGCAATTGTACTTTGAAAGAAAAGTGCAATTAAAATAACATTTTCTTATAGGATAGAGTGCTGGGCCTACAGTTAGGAAGATCTGAGTTTAAATTCTCCCTCACTTACTAGGTTAACCATGTGACCCTGGGCAAGTCACTTCACCTCTGTCAGCCTCAGTTTCCAAATATATAAATGATCATCATAGTAGTATTTACCTCCCAGGATTATTGAGAAAATAAATAAGATAATATTTGTAAAGTGCTTTGCAAACCTTAAAGTATTCTATTAATTTTAGCTTTGATCTTGATTAGTATTAGCTAATTTTAGATTACATAAAAAAGGAAGGAAGGAAGGGAGGGAGGGAGGGAGGGAAGGAAAAGTGTCTTAAAAGTTAAATGCTTTGGCAATTCAACAGCTATAAGGAAGCCAAACCAATCCAGCAAACATTTATAAAGTGCCTACCATGTTCCAGAAATTCTACAAGGCATGGGAGATTTTTATTGTTGTTGTTCAATTGTGTCTAATTCCTTGTGCCCTCAATTGGGGTTTTCTTGGCAAAGATACTAGAGTGATTTTCCGTTTTCTTCTCCAGCTCACTTAACAGATGAGAAAATTGAGGCAAACAGGGTGAAGTGACTTGCCCACGGTCACATAACTAATAATTATTTGAGGTTAGAGTTGAACTCAGGTTTTCCTAACTCTAGGACCAGCTTTCTATCCATTGTCCTACCTTGCTGCCCATTAAAGCACTTCGGATACAACTAATATAAAGGCAGTCCTGCATCAAGGAATTTATAATCTAAAAGAGGAGACAACACACAAAAGGAGGCAAGAAAAGGTGAAGAGACATAAGGGAGTAAATGATATGGGGCCATTTTGTTCCTTGGAACTGAAACCTGGTAGAACAGCAAATGCAAAGTAGAAAGAACTGAGGGTTCTGCCCTCTAAAAAGCAAGACATTGAGAGGAGTTTAGTGTTCTACCCTCCAATCAGAGGAGAGAGGAAACCTAGGGATATGGTGTCAATTAAAGTTTGAATTAGCAGCTTGTAGATGAGTTTAGGAGTGATGTACATTTGATTCCTGATATTTAATAAATCTAAAAATATTACTCCACTACTGCCTCAGCAAAAAAGAACACCAAGGTTCTCACTGACTGGTTACATTTTCTTGGGGAAAAGAGGTCAGAAGATCATATGATCTATAAAGAGAGCTGAAAAACATTCAGAACCACTCTCATTGTTAAACAAGTTTTTTTGAAGTCCCTAAGCCTTTTAGATGAAAAAAAAAAATTTACATGTATTATACATAATATATGTGCTAATACCTATGTATATGTGCTATATATATACATAAATATATGTATACACATACACATACAAACATAGCTACACACATACATATATATATATATATATATATGTATATGTAAACTAGGTTTAAAATTTGTTTTCTGTTTGTCTATGGCCTTCATCTTTAAGTCTTTTTTGATGGTGAGACTTGAAGCCTTTAGTTTTCCTTTAATTCCAAAGTGTATTTTGTTTTGATTTTTAGTAAGCTAGAAGAAAAATTGGACAGAGAGCAAGAATGTAGTCATTCAACCAGTAAATCCCTTGGATATTCTAGAGGAAACACAAAATCTCTTTCTTTCTGGTTGGCCTTAATAATAGACTTCACAGTCTTTTGACTGTATCTTTTTTCTTACCTGATGACCCAGTAAGCCACTTTCCATCTGGGGTTTGCTCCCCAGGAAAGGGGAGGAATTAGAAAGTAACAGTAGAAACAGTTCAGAAATGAACTGAGATCCTAGGTTAAGAGTTAGAAGGTGGGCAGCTAGGTGGCTCAGTGGATAAAGCACCAGCTCTGAAGTCAGGAATTCCTGGGTTCAAATATGACCTCAGGTACTTAACACTTCCTAGCTGTGTGACCCTGGGCAAATCATTTAACCTCAATTGCCTCAGGAAAACAAAACAAAACAAAAATAAAAGAGTTAGAAGAACACTTCAGAAACAGGAAAATTGTTTGGATTGCACTCTTTATAAGGAAGGCTATGAGGGTTGGGGAGGCTAAATTAACATCTAACAGCTGATTTTTAAGTTATGGTACAGAATAAATAGTTTCATAGATTTAAAGCTATAAGGAACCTCAGAGGGCCCCTACTTTAATTTACAAAAGAGGAAAGTTTGTCCCAGGAAAGGAAAATGGTATGGCTAAAGTCACACAGTGAGTTGTATGACCAACAGGTCATGAGTCCATTTTCTCTGGCTCCATACTCAATCTTTATTCTTACTCTGCCTTTCCATTCCTAGGAATGGTTTTCTTTTGTTAGGATTTCAAGATGGTGTAGTGAAAAGAATTCTGAATTTGGGGTAAGAGAATCCCTGGTTCTGCCTTATACAACCTGTGGGACTTTATGTTCTTTTAAGTCTCAGGGTACTCATCTGTTAAATAATAGGGATGGACAGCAGCCTCATTGTTGTTCAATATCTGGTACAATGGGTCATTCAGAGCTTGAAGATTCCAAAAATCCATCTCTTTAATAAATAATGTGTGTATATAGATGTACGTACACCCATGCACAAACACTGCAAGGTAAAAGTAGTGTGGCAAAGCAGTTAAAAATTAGCACATGAAAATAAAAGCAAGTAAAAGCCACTGGTAAAAGACTTGAAAGCAAGCAATCTGCAAGGAGGTTCCTGGGGTCTGGAGATGTCCCTGTCAAAGTCCTACAAATTGCTTTTATGCTCTTTTTATCCAAGGGCCCATAGTTAAGGTGGACTCACCCAGATCTGCACCACTATTTCCTTGCTCACTTTGGTCCTTTCTGGGGGCATAGGAGTATGGGGGCTAACTCCTCCCAAGTTTCCCCAGGATCCTAACCTGTAGCAGACTAGAGGACCACATTTACCTCTAGTGTCAACATTCTATGACCTTCTGAATGGTTCTTTTCATCTTTTGGAGGACACACAGCTTGGTTGTGCCCAATTTGCTTGAACTTCTGTATAAGGCACAATTTCTCCTTCCATCTTCTTGGATTGCAGGGTTCTGAAATTCTTGCTCTGAAAATGTCATAGAGGGAGGAATACCATCTACAGTACATGAGAATCACAAGAACTTGGGCCTTTAATATTGAGTGACCGGAGAACTCAGGCAATTTATAAAAGTTTCAGGCTGCTGGAGGCTAGTTTCAGTTCTTTTTCACATTATTCCTGATGTCTTTGCACAGGTCCTGGCATGCCTTCGGGCTCCCCAGGCATCCCAGCCCCACCTTCAGCAGCATCTTTCCAAGGTCCTCCACAGCTGCCCCAGCCGTCCATTCTACAGCCAGGCCCCCGGATCCCCCCACCTCCACCAAGCACACACAACGGTCTCAGCACTGCTCCCCCATTGCCACCAGCAAACAGGCAGGATGGACTCCCTGGATCTGGCCCTCCCACTGCCAATTTTCCATCTCTGCCTCTTCCAGGACAACCTCCAGGCCCTGGATATCCTCCTCAGCAAGGTAAGAATGGCATTATTACCTTGGGGGGAAATACTGAAGAGGAACCCATATAAAGGTCTCATAACTGAATGAGGGGGCCCATAAAATTATATTCTCATATACATTGGAGTCATATAAAAATTTCTTGGACAAAAGGGAAAAATGAATGAAAAAAGTTTAAGCTCTCCTAGGCAACTCCCCAGGACCCTAAGATTCAGAAAAGATGCCAACTTTCACCAGGAGAGCAACTTTCCTCACAGCTCCCTTACCTTTCCTTCTACCAATGACATCACAGGTCCAATTCTCATTCACAATTTCTCTTAGATATGAACATTAATAGTCATAATTTTATCTTCCCCTAGTTCACAAATAGTAACTTGAGTTATTCTCTCCCAGTTAAAGCCTTTAATACACTGAAAACATTTACATGCAAATGAGTTGATAGACCACAATGCCCTTCTAGGTTTCTTACCAGAAATAATACATTTCCTTTGAGGCAATCCTCATAACATACAATCTGGGTTTCTCCTCAACATTTTATCTGATTTAATCAGTTTTTCTTATGCATAGCTTCTATTTCTGTCCCTCTCAGCAGTCAGAATGTCCATATATAAAAGGATCAGTTAATTGCATATAGAAGAAAGCTTTGTGTTAGCTACATCTGATATCTCTAGAGCTTTGAAGCTAAGGTTCTTTCATAAGAAAAATAGGCTAAATGACCTTACATCCATAATTTTCCTTGGTTTTTAGAACTGGACTATCACTCCGAACCATTAGCAACTTTAGTGAAAAGCATTAAATCAGGAGATAGCTATATATATATTTCTCACTGCTGAAAGACATGACAAATGCCTGTCTCCTGCCTGTCTAGGGGAATTCAGCAAGATCATCCAAAGAAAACCCTTTTATTAGAATTTTGCAGTGCCAATTGTGACAATCATTGCTGCTGTTATAGGACTAAAGAACTGCAAGGAAAATGGAATTAGAGCCCTAGTTACAAAAGAGCTTCAGAGGCCATTTAATTCAATCCCCTCATTTTTCAGATGAGTCCACTAAGACACAGGAAAGTAGAGGGTTTTTTCCCCCCCAGGATTACACAGATAGTGAAGTAGGATTTGAATCCACATTCATTGACTTGCTAGAATTTTTGTAGGACTTTAAAATTTGGTAAGATTTTTACAAACATTGTCTCTTTTAATCCTTATAACAACCGGAAGTAGCTATTATCCTCATTTTACAGATGAAGGAACTAAATCAAATAGCAGTTAAATAATTTGACCAATGTCATACAGGTGTTTGAAGCTGGATTTGAACTTCTTGACTGCAGGCCCGGTCTTTTATACTCTGTGCCACCTGGCTGCCCTATTAAAGGAAAACTATTAAGCATGCTTAATACCACAGTATATTCATATATAAGAATTAGGGCAGAGAAGATAGACACTTGTTCATTAGAGGTTATTTTTAGTTGTCCTGTTTTGGTTCCTATATTTCTTTATTGGCAATAGGATGTAGTAGATGAGGAGCTGACCTTGGGAGCTGTAATGGTAATTTCCTGCCAGTAAGACCTGGAAGCCTCAAATGCCACTTTGGGCATTACTAATTGGGTGATTCTGAGCAAATCACTTAACTTCTTATTGCACTAATTCTCAAAACTATTAATTAGAGAGTTTGGTAGAGAAAATTTTCTCCCCTGGGAGTTCCCTCAACTACTAAAAATTATAAATCCAGCTCTGTCCTTTCATGTGTTCTGCTTCTGGCACGTGTTGGGATACTTGGAGATTCTAAACTTAAGGTATAGACAGAAGGCTAAAAGCAGCTTTGTTCATATCTGGAGATGATAAAGGCCCACCTGGTCTTAGATGGTCAAAGCTGACATTTATTTCATTGTTTTTAAAGGGACTAATTATGGCCCTCCCCAGATGCCTGGAGCTCAGCTGACTTCCCCAGTTGGATTTCCTGGTGGCCCTGCACAATTGGCTGGGCCAACACAGCCTCCAAAGAAGCTTGATCCGGACTCTATCCCAAGCCCAGTAAGTGATCATTTTTCTGAGCAAAGGCATCTGAGGTCCATTTCGATGCATTTACAGTCTCTTCTGAATGCACACAGTTCATTCCTTTGTCATCCCTTATAACTGTTGTCTATGCCTCTTAGATAATCTACCCAACATGGTGGACGTCTTCAGCAAAGTCATTTCATATTTTTTTACTACAAGCTTATTGACTACCTCTACACTCTTATTCTTATCTTGGTGGCTATTATTTATCAATCCTCCTGCACATTCTTTTTCCTTCTTTAATGAATTCAGTGACTAGTTCACAGTCTTTCTATCTTCCTAGTCCCTTGCCCTTTTATTAGCAGACTTCAGCATGGAGACTGAGATTCCTTTGAATGCCCTGACTTCCCAATTTCTTAAGCTTTTCAATTCCCATGACCTACTCTTCCTTTTCACATCCCCTCCACTATATATGGAGATGGTCATATCCTTGACCACCTATAAGTGTTCTTTCCACCTGTCCTCTAACTCTTAAACTCCTTTATCTTATCATTATTTTTTATCATTCCATCTATTTTTACATCACACAATCCCTCTCCTTCTTCTTTCTCATTGTGATTTCCATTCCCTCAGTTCTTTCTCAGGCCATCTTTCTTCCCTTTCTTCCCTGAGTTATTGTTTTCTCATTGTTCTCCAAACCCTTCACTATCTGCTTTGAGCTCCAAATGCTTCCTCCAAATCTATCAGTGATCTCTTTTTATCCAATCTAATCAGCATTTCCCCTTCTTCAGTCTCCTTGACTTCTCTATGGCTTTTAATGGCCATCTTCTCCCCTGGATGCTATCTTCTCATTGGGTTTTTGTGATACTGTTTTCTCCTCCAGTCCATCTAACTAGTGAGTCTCTTTTGCAGATGTTTCATTCAGGTTATAGCCACTTACCATGGACTTAAGCCAGATTTCATTATTAAGTTTTTTTTTTTGTTGTTGTTTCCACTTTAAAGCTGAGATTGGATCGTATTTGTTGTCATAGAACTAATTGCATCAATAATGTCACAAATCTCAAACTAATGTTAAGGTTTATAATGAGAGAAAATTGCTTGTGCATAAAAATTCTGCAGTGCCCATCAGAGCTCATCAGAAGTCTGCTTAGTAGTTCCATATAGATATCATCTTTGTTTCATGAGATCAATCAACTAGCATTGATTAAGCACTTCCTACATTTCCTAGCACTGTACTAAGTGGAGGGTATATAAAGAAAAAGGAAAATCAGTCCCTGTCTTCAAGAAGCTTACATTCTAACACTGAAGATGACATGTATAAATCAGAACATATACTGTAAACAAAGAGAAGATCAAACATAACCTTAGAAGAGATATTACTCATTATTGGGTTTGTATCCCAAGGACATCATAAAGGAGGGAAAAGGACCCTCATGTGTAAAAATGTTTGTAGCAGCTCTTTGTGGTAGCCAAGAATTGGAAAAGGAGTGGATGCTCATCAATTGGGGAAAGACTGAATAAGTTGTGGCATATGAAGGTAATGGAATGTTATTGAAAAGGATGAACAAGCTGATTATAGAAAGGCCTGGAAAATTTTACATGAACTAATGCTGTGCTAAACAAGCAGAACCAGGGATACATTGTACCCAGTAATAGCAATAATGTGCAATGGTTAGCTATGAAAGGCATGATTCTTCTCAGTAATTCAGTGATCCAAAACAATCCCAATAGACTTTGGATCGAAAACTCCATCTATAACCCAGAGAAAGAACTAAGGAGACTTTAATGTAAATCAACACATGCTATGTTCACTTCTTTTTTCTGTTTTTTAATCTCTCCTATGGTTTTTCCCATTTGCTCTGATTTTTCTTTCCCAACATAACTCATAAAATAATATGTATTAAAAATAAATAAATTAAAAAGAAAAAAGAAGGAATGGCATTACCATCTAGGGCAGGGGCAGGGAGAAACCAGTATTGGCCTCCTGAAAGATGTGACACTTGAACTGAATTCTGAAATCAAGAATTCTCACAATCGTGTTAGGAGAGAATGCTGGACCAGTAATGTTTAAGCTAGAGCAGGTAGACCAACATGACTGATTTCTAAGGCATAAAGACTGGCACAATGATCTCCTGGTTCTTCTCCCTTTACTTTGCATCAGTTCATATAGGTCTTGCCAACTTTTCCTGAAACACCTCCTCATTTCTTATAGCACAATAGTACTCTATCAGACTCATATGCTACAATTTGTTCAGACATCCCCTCGATTTTCAATTTTTTATCACCACAAAAAAGAGTTGCTATAAATTTTCATGTGTGTAATATAAGTCCTTTGCCTTTTTCTTTGCTCTTAGAGATATAGATCTCGTAATAATATTTTAGGGTCAAAGAGTACATACAATTTTATAGTTCTTTGGGTGTAGTTCCAAACTATTGTCCAGAAGAGTAAGACCAGTTCACAGCTTCACCAACAATTTATTCTTGTTATTATCTCCTCCAGCATTTGCCATTTCTGATAGGTGTGAGGTAATACTTCAGAGTTGTTTTGATTTGCATTTCTCTAATAAATAGTGATTTTTAGCATTTTATATGACTCTAGATAATATTTCTTTCTTCTGAAAACTGATTATTCATATTATTTGACTATCAATTGAGGAACAGCTCTGATTTTTATAAATTTGACTTAGTTTCCTATATATTTGAGAGATGAGGTCTTTATTAGAGAAACTTGCTATAAACATTTTTGTATTGCTTCATCTGTTATTTTCTAACAAATTGTAGTTTCCCTGATTATCTCTTTTAATTAGGTTTCTTTTTGCTTTTCTTTTGTCTGCAATCATAACTGCCACCCTGCCTTTTTTTAAAATTTCAGCTGAAGCATAAAATATTCTGTTCCAGTCTGTTATCTTAACTTTTTAAAGTTTCTGCTTCAAGATGTTTCTTGAAAATAATATATTGCTGTTGAATTCTGGCTTCTAATCCATTATGCTATCCACTTTCACTATAGATGAGATTAGCCCATTCACATTTACAATTATAATATTGTATATTTTCCTACTTCTATTTTCTTCTATTTATCCTTTGCTCTCTCTCTCTCTCTTTATTGCATCCCTTTTCAAAAGTCTTTTTTGATACTGAATGCTATCTCTCTTAATCCACCCTTACTTTTATTATTTCTTCTCTGTCCCCATAACTCTTATCCCCTTCCCCTACTATTTCTCTATTGGGTAAGAGAATTTATGTACACAGCTGAGCTTCCCTCTTTGAACTACTCATCATGAGAGTGAAATTCAAGAATTGTCCACCTACCCCCATTTCCTCCTCCACTATAAGAGCTATTCCTTGCATTTTTATGTGAGAAAATTTATCCCATTCTACCTCCCTTTTCCCTTTTTCTTGCTGTATTCCTCTTTCTCACTTCATTTTTTTCCTGGTCATCCCTGTATAATCAACTCACATTCATGCCTTCTGTCTATATAGACTCTTTCTAATTATCCTAATAAGGATAAAGTTCTTTCCAGTTACGTGTGTCATCTTTTCATATAGGAAAATAAACAATTTAACTTTATTGAGTTTATTATTATTATTCTTTCACATTTACCTATTTATAGTTTTCTTGAGTCTTACATTTAATGTCAAATTATCTCTAATCTTTTCATCAGGAATGCTTTAAAGTCTGCCATTTCATTAAATATTCATTTTCCTCCAGAAGGATTAAACTCAGTTTTACTGTGTAGGTCATTCTTGGTTGTGATCTCAGTTCCTTTGCCTTCCCAAATATATTCCAAGTCCTCTGCTCCTAACATAGAAGCTGCTAAATCTTGTGTGATCATGACTCTGGCTCCATGATATTTGAATGATTTCTTTCTGGTTTCTTGTGATATTTTCTCTTTGATCTGGGAGCTCTGGAATTTGGCTATAATATTTCTAGGAGTTTTCATTTGGGGATCTTTTTCAGGAGGTGATCAGTGGATTCTTCCAATTTCTGTTTTACCCCTTTTTAAAAATTACTTGAAATATGATGAGTAGGCAATTTGTTGGCTTTCAGGTAGTCCAGTAATTCTTTGTATCTTGCATATGTCTTATTTCCTAGATCAGCTGTTTTTCCAATGAGATATTTCAAATTTTCTTCTCTATTTTGTTCTTTAAGGTGTTCTCTTCAGTATGTTTTTGCCTCTTTTATCCAGCTGTTAATCATGTTTTCATAATTTCCTTGCATTATTCTCATTTCTTTCCCCAATTTTTCTTCTACACTTTTATCTCTTTAATTCTTTAATGAATTTTTTTGATCTTGGGTTCAAGTATCATTTTTCTTTGAGACTTTGATTGTAGCTGATTTAACCTTGTTTTATAAGTGTAGGAAATTCTATATGAAGAAATATGCCTTTATTGTACATGTTTAACCTATATCAGATTGTTTCTGCCTTGGGGAAGGAAGATACAAGGGAGGGAAGGAGAAAAATTTGGAACACAAAATTTCACAAAAATTAATATTAAAATTATTTTTATGTGTATTTGGGAAAATAAAATACTATTGAGAAAAAATATGCCTTTTTTGCAAATTATAGTGTTGGCTGGATACTGAGAGGTTTAGAGATACACAAATTGCACATAGCAGGAGAATTCAACCAGGTTTTCTGTCTTTGTGACTACTGGCTTCTAGCCATCAGACCATCCTCCTTTCTCTGGATATAAAAAAAATAATAAATTACTGAATCTTTTAAAAAATGAATTAAGAAAATACTTACTTTTTCATGTGGGTTTCTCATTTGTCAGATTCAGGTGATTGAGAATGACAGATCCACCAGAAGTGCTCAAGTCTATGCTACCAACATAAGAGGCCAGGTTCCTCCTCTAGTAACCACAGACTGTATGATCCAAGATCAAGGTATTTCTTTTCATTGCTATTATTATTGGACTTCTTGAAGTTGGGCAACTTATTAAAAACAAATACTTGGAGCCATCATCCATACTATCAAACCAATTCATGAATGAAACAAAAACATCATTCCTTCAGCTATGCCAGGAACAAAGATCTTTTGGTAAAAAATGCCAAATTCTATCTTATGACAAATAATGTTAAGCTAAAATTAAATGTAAAGAAATAGTCATTTAGGAAAACTTTCCAAATCTTACTTCCTTAATTTGTTATTTCTCCTTTTTTGTTTGATATATTTTCACTTGTGTATTTCTAAAATAAGTTTCTTAGTCATGAAAAACATGGTATAATAATTGTATTTTATACATAACAATTACTATTAGAATATAATTATTAACATAGTACATGTATAATATATTATAATATTATGTTAGTATAATATATAATATATATAGCTATAGATAAATAGATATAAAACAATATTATATGTAACAGTTAATGGACTGGGAGTCAGAAGACTTTACCAGATTCACTGTGTCGTCACCTTAAGCAATTGAATGAATTGTTCTGATCCTCTGTTTTTTGGCCTGTGAAGTGAGAAGGTAAACAAGTCTCTAAGACCGTTTCTTTTAACTGCTGATTTGTTATTTGAAATTCTTACTACCTTGGGCTACATTAAGAAAATGTGAATTTAGGGTATCACAAATATAGAAGAGAATGGGGGTAGAGATAGCCTAACTCACTCTGCCCTATCCAGACCACATCCAGAGGATGTATAGTTCTAGATAGAACATTTTATGAAGGACATGGATACACTGGAATATAACTAGAGGACAGTGCCCAAGATAGTGAGGGGTCCAAGAAGATTTAGAGAGCACAGAAGAGCTATAGTCAAAGATTGAATGGATTATCTCATAGAAAAGATTAGCTTTCTTCTGCTTGGCCCCATTAGCCAAACTAGACACAATATGGTAACTCTGATTAGATAGTTTGTAGGAAAATGTTATTTTTAAGGTACCATTTGATACTTTCTCATTTTCTTACATAGAAAACAAAAGCCATTTCTAAATGTGTGCTTTAAAGTCATTCTGATACTTCAGTGGGTCTATGATCTTTGGATGTGGAGATGCCCAGCAGAGTCAATGATCACTTTCTTGATTTATATTAATCTCCTCTGTTTCTTTCAGTTGGGCCAGTTATCTTTTTTTTTCCATTTGTTGTACTGAATTCATATTGGTTACATCCCTCCCTTATCCTCCTCAAACCCATTATTTTTTTTTTTCTTTAGAAAAAATAACATTTTATTTTTATCTCTTGTTTTTGTTACATCATCAAAATTTCTACCAGTATCCTTTTCTTATCCTCTCCTGGGGAATCCTATATAATAAAGCATATTTCTAAAAGTGGAAAAAGAAAAATCAGTAAAACCAATTAATAATAATAGCTAGCATTTATAAGTATAAAGCATCTAAAATACATATAATTTAAATATATAATGGGATATTGTATGTATTGTATGCCATGTATAATATAAATGCTATATAGTATTCTAAGGTTTACAGAGTGATTTATAAATATTATCTCACATTATTTTCAAAATAACCCTGGGAAGTAGATGCTATTATAAACCCATTTTGCAGATGAGGAGACTGAGACAGACAGAGAATAAATGGCCAGTCAAAGGTCACACAACAAGAAAGTAAGAGAAGCAAGATTTAAACTTGTCTCTCTGAATACAGGTCCAGCACTCTATCTACTGTGCCACTTAGCTGCCAAATCAACAAAGTCTGAATATGTAAACATGCAAAGGGATGGAATAGATCACCATTTATCTTTCTTTTGTCTTTTGGAGTACTGGATTTGGAATACCAAAGTCCCACTTTCAGATCCTTCCTTAGACATTAACTAGCTGTATGACTTCACCTCTCTAGTTCTCAGTTTCCTTGTCTGTCAAATAGAGGGCTATTCTCGGTGACCTCAGGGGTTCTTTCTAGACCTAGCATTCTATGATCTGCAATCTTGAGACCAGGATGTTTTTTTTTTTTTTTTATTATATATATATATATTTTATAATATTATCCCTTGTATTCATTTTTCCAAATTACCCCCCCTCCCTCTATTCCCTCCCCCCGACGACAGGCAATACCATACATTTTACATGTGTTACAATATAGTCTAGGTACAATACATGTGTGTGAATATCATTTTCTTGTTGCACAATAAACATTAGAATCCGAAGGTACATGCAACCTGGGTAGACAGATATTAGTGCTAACAATTTACATTCCCCTCCCTGTGTTTCTTCTCTGGGTGTAGCTACCTCTGTCCATCATTGATCAACTGGAAGTGAGTTGGATCTTCTTTATGTTGAAGATTTCCACTTCCATCAGAATACATCCTCATACAGTATTGTTGTTGAAGTGTACAGTGATCTTCTGGTTCTGCTCATTTCACTCAGCATCAGTTGATTTAAGTCTCTCCAGGCCTCTCTATATTCCTCCTGCTGGTCATTTCTTACCGAGCAATAATATTCCATAACCTTCATATACCACAATTTACCCAACCATTCTCCAACTGATGGACATCCATTCATCTTCCAGTTTCTAGCTACAACAAAAAGAGCTGCCACAAACATTTTGGCACATATATGTTTCTTTCCGCTCTTTAGTATTTCTTTGGGATATAATCCCAGTAGTAGCGCTGCTGGGTCAAAGGGTATGCACAGTTTGATAACTTTTTGGGCATAATTCCAGATTGCTCTCCAGAATGGCTGGATTCTTTCACAACTCCACCAGCAATGTATTAGTGTCCCAATTTCCCCACATCCCCTCCAACATTTGTCATTATTTGTTCCTGTCATCTTAGCCAATCTGACAGGTGTGTAGTGGTATCTCAGAGTGGTCTTAATTTGCATTTCTCTGATCAGTAGTGATTTGGAACACTCTTTCATGTGAGTGGATATAGTTTCAATTTCTTCCTCTGAGAATTGTCTGTTCATATCCTTTGACCATTTATCAATTGGAGAATGGTTCGGTTTCTTATAAATTATGGTCAGTTCTCTATATATTTTGGAAATGAGACCTTTGTCAGAACCTTTGTTTTTAAAAATATTTTCCCAATTTGTTACTTCCCTTCTAATCTTGTTTGCATTAGTATTATTTGTACAGAAACTTTTTAGTTTGATGTAATCAAAATCTTCTATTTTGTGATCAATAATGATCTCTAGTTCTCCTGAGACCAGGATGTTTTTCAATAGCATCATGAGCATAATGTGAACCTTCAAATGATATGTTGATGGCAGAACCATCTTGGGATCATTAAAAGTTCTATGGAATTTCCAAAGTTGGTCTGTCCTCTCTTTTCCTCATGTTCTGTGTCTAATTCATAGAATTATGGATTTGGAGCTGAAAGGGTCCTAATAGACTATTTAGTTCAACTTATTCATTTACAGATTGGAAAAAAAATTAGACCTAAGTAGGTTAAATAATTTTCCAAAGTAGATAGTACCAGAATCAGAATTTGTACTCATGTCCCTGGATTTCTCATTGTACTGTTCTATACCATTTCCTTCTCTAGTTTATTGTACAGATAAGAATCTGGGGCAGATAGTCCTAAGTGACTTACTCAGGGTCCCACACACTCCTAGAGATGGATCTTCCTGGTTCCAAGCCAAGTTCTCTGTCCACTGTGCCACTTAGCTGTCTTCTGTTTAATATACAGCCTTTAAAAATCATTTATGTATTTTGCTTTGATACATCAGACACTTCCCAGCCAACACTCAAATAAACCTTCCTACAAAATATATCCTCCACAAAAGTTTATTATTGACAGAAATAAGGATGTGTTCATTAACTATGGCAATGAATATCAATATTGTTGTATTCAATCAGCATTACTTTTCCACAATAACTTTATTTGCATTGTTGTAGTTATTATGTATGACAAGATTCACCCCTTAGATTAACTAGGTGGTGCAGTGGGATAGGTGCCAGGCCTGGAGCTAGGAAAATTTATCTTCCTGAGTTCAAATCTAGCTTCAGATACTTACTAGCTATGTGACTAGGCAAATCACTTAACCCTGTTTGCCTCAGTTTCTTCATCTGAAAAACTGAGTTGGAGAAGGAAATGACAAACCATTTCAGTATCTTTGCTAAGAAAACCTAAATGGGGTCATAAAGACTCAGACATGACTGAAAACAATCGAACAACAATAATATGCACTCTTCATCCAGTTGATTTTTCCCACATGGATGGCTAGTTCTATTCTATTATTTTTAATGTGTATATTTTAGGATGTATTTTTTTCACTGTTTTTTTAATGAGTTTTTTTGAATGTTTCAGGGAATGCCAGTCCTCGTTATATCCGGTGTACAACATACTGCTTCCCATCTACTTCAGATATGGCCAAGCAATCTCAACTACCATTGGCTGCCATCATCAAACCATTTGCCACTGTTCCTCCAAATGAGGTAAGAGAATTGGACACAAGCATATGACACTTTAATAACTCCTCTAATATACTTCCTGGGCTTAGTTCTTACATTGCATCCTGCTTTGCAAATGGGGCTTTTACGTCTACATCTACTTAAAACCTAGCCTTCTAGTTAGCCATCTAGTTAAAATCACTGTTCAGTAGCAAAAAGAAAAAAAAAAAGTCCCCTAAAAGCAAGTTTAGGGCACTTATGTAAACATACCCTTAACTGACCAAATCATTTTCATTTCTCTCTTTTTTTTAATCACCATATATTTAGAGCAATTAAGTAATTTGACATAGAAACTAATTGATCTAGTGGAATATCTTAGTCTTAATACCATTAATGCATTCTTCTTGCCCCATGCAATCCTAGAATTCCTATGTATTCATTATAATACTGCAATAGTGAAGATAGGGTCTAAAATATTCTATCTGCTTTTCTTCCCTCTGGATCAAAGTATTCTTTCACTTAGATTTCAAATTCAACCTCCAGTTCAATCCAATAGACATTTTTTAAGAAGCACCTGCTAGGTAAAGAACATTGTGATGATCACTTAAGATCACACCAAGTTTAGATTGGTCCTGGACCCAGCCCTCATGAAATTTATATTCTATTCTATAAAAGGGTTATGATGGGCACAGATAACCATAATACCTGAGAGGCAGTCCCAGTACCATCATACATCTTATAGGAAGAGGTTTTGATGAGAGGGAGTTGAGAAGATAGAGGAGGAAGACAACGTTGGGAAGTCTGGATATTGCTGGAAGTGCAGTTTGCTGAATGTACCCAATGGTGTCATCCCCAATTTATTTCTTCTTGGGTCCAAAGGGGAGGTACTAATAGAGATACTTATTTTAGGAGTACGTTTATCATCGTAATCCCTAAAGGCTTCAATTTCCCATCTGTAAAATGAATGGATTAGACCAAATGACTTAGAATTCTAAGATACTTTCTAGATCAAGCATCTATTGAGATGTGTTAAAAATTCACTTCCAGATCATTCAAATAAGTGGGTCATGGAGTGAATTTATATACTATGTACATATTAGAAACATAAATTTTTAAAACAGGAAAGAACCTTAGATATTAACTTTTTGCTTTACGGAGTAAGAAACTGAAGGAAAGATAATTTTTAAATTTGCCTAATTTAAATAAATGGGCATCAGAAAGATATGAACAAAATAGAGTGTGAGATGGAAGGGACTCAGACTAGCAAGGAGATAATTTAGGTTTGTGATTCTCAGTCTCCTTTTTCAGGCATTTTCTATAAAAAGGCCTTCTCTGTCCTTAGGCCTGCTCTTTGAAGAAAATTTCTGTCAGGAAGATGATTTTTCCTGTAAATTGGGAATTGCCTATTTAGAGAAAGAATGATCTGTAGAATGCGGTATTATTGCTGGAAGGTCTATGAATCCTGCCTCAGCTAAGAGGATGACAAGAAAGACTGTGAGAAAGGGCCTGACAATGGCACCAAGACAATTGTACCCAAGGAAATAAGGGAATGTGTGTCCATGGGTCAACTCTGTGACCTACCTTGGTTAAGTAGTTTTTTTTTAATGCAGAAAATGAAAGCATTGGAATCATAGGTGCATTAGAGAAGTGCTTAATTAAACATTAGGGAACCTCAGTTCATATTCCAACTTTGCCATTTATTTCCTATGTGATCTTGGGTAAGTTACGGTTTCTTAAGATCTATTTTCTCTCATTTATCAAAAGGAGCAATTACAGTGGGTGATTATAAGAGTTCCTTCCAGCTCTAAAATCTCATGAATGAATGAATGCATGAATGGGTGAAAAATTATCTTATAAAGCACCTATTATGTAAAAGGACTGTGCTAATGATCCTATGACTTAATAGGGATCATTGTCAACACTGCTGTCCCTGATCTTGAAAAGCTGCCTAGATAGAGATTTCACTGGACCCTGATCCAGGGCAAACACTGAGGAATTGTTGAGGTATTTGGAGTCTCTTCGTGCGAGAAGTCAGGGCTTCTGAGATGGGACAGGTGGTCATTTGTACAGCCTGACAGGATCCAGTCTGTGTTATGTATATTTGGAGGCATTTCATTAAGGTGTATTTTTGGCACTATGTCATGAAAACTAAGCAGTCTTTGGTATTGAAAAGAGGTTTTAGTTGGTTTTGGTCGACATGTGTAAACTTCACGTCTATTTACTGCCAAACACATGCTGATTTTCTTACCCACTATATACATTTTGTATGAAATTCCTGTTTTATCACTTTGTTCTCCAGAGAACAGGCTGTGTGTGTATTGTGTTTGGTTCTTTTTTTTTCCCATGGAAACTATGAGATACAGAAAAACCTACCTTCCCAAAGCCAACAAGTAGATCTCATTTAAAATATAAGTTTGACTCCACTGAAGAAGAAATGACTAGCATTGTTTTTATTATTACATTTATATATTACATTACATACATTAATTACATTTCTAGACTTGTAGCTTTAAGCACTTTTAGCAATTCTCAGCCTGAGGCTGCAAATTGGTGTTTTTGACTCACCAAGATTACATGCATGTGCTTGTTGAGTAGGCCATTACCTTGAGAACTGGTTTGAAACTGTCTTTGTAGCTTAAACCAAAGGAGGGAATCCTACTGAGCTTAGTGAGTAGTAGGGCTTATTCAGAATGATCTAAAATTGAGTCAGCTTAAAGAAATCTTACCATACATTAGGCCCTCCCTCATAAGATGCATTCTCCCATCTATTACTACAAGGCAAGAGAAAGCAAGGAGAGGCTTGCTGAAATGGATGTCTTCTGTCTGTGGGGTTAGATAGAAGAGCCAAGGGTGACTACAAGCTCTTCAGGAACACTCACAGGGTAACAATGACTGTCAGTCCTAAGCTGGGAATTCATGAACAAAGAAGCATATCTCAGGCTAGGCATAGTGATTCTGGATATCTGTCCATCTCTTCATCTCTATTGAGACAAGTGAGAGCTATCTCCTCACCAGTCACTCAGAGTAATTAATACATCTCATTTCATCACTGTTCTGCAGAATTTATTGGTAGGATGATTGGTTTGGGGACAAGGAATGAAATGAAATTGCCTCTCAGTGACAGAAATGGCCTGAGCCTGCTTCCTTTTTGATTTTTTTTAAACTGATGGATGTTGCAGCATGTCTACATGGTTGTTTGTTGCTAAACTTTATATAATATGTGATTTCAGATTCAACTTAAAAAATAATCTCACTACATGTAGCAATACATTATATGTATATTATATGTAATGGTAGTATTTCTGCTTTAAATCCTTGATATTACAATGAAATTCCTACTTTATTAAATGTATTTGATATGCTTGTTATTGTGTGCAATTTAAACTTGCTTTCCTCTTTTTTTTGGTTGTGCTTTTCCTTTTACAAACCTCTAGCAACAGGTAGTTTCTGAGAATTACTAATCTATGTTTGTATTGCAGATGTACTTAAGGAATATGTAAAAAAATCATTTTAACAAAAGAAATATAGATATTTAAAATTAAAAAAAGAAAAGCTGCCTATATAAAGGAAGCACCATAAAATAACAAAAATGAAAATAAGTAATGCTCTTCATGACTAAAGATTATTCCTACATTAACACCTATTGAAGATTGAATGATTGAGAAGTATCCTCAATGCTCTAGGTGTTTCCAAATAGCCAGATGGTTGCTACCCTATAGGCAAACCATCCATAGTGCAGTGTGTGTGTGTGTGTGTGTGTGTGTGTGTGTGTGTGTGTGTGTGTGTGTGTGTAAAACTATATTTCTATTTATCAGTTCTTTCTCTGGAGATGGGTAGAATCTTCTTTCATAGGTTTTTTGTAGTTGATTTGAGTATTTGTAATGCTCAGAATAAATTAATCATTCACAGATAATCTGAATAATATTGCTGTTACCAGATACAATGTTCTCCCAATTCTATTCATTTCACTCTTCATTCATTCATGCAAATCTTTCCATATTTTTTAAATCAACAAGCTCATTATTTCTTACAACACTGTAGTATTTGACTACAATTAAATACCACAACTTGTTCAGCCGTTTCCCAATTGATCACATTTCTTCAATTTCTAGTTCTTTGCCACCACAAAAAGAGCTGTTATAAATATTTTAAAACATATAGGTTCTTTTCCTTTTTTCCTAATCACCTCAGGAAACAAACCTATAGTGGTGTTTTTGAATCAAAGGGCATTCAAAATTTTATGAATCTTTGGGCGTAATTGTTTCTTATTCTCCAAAATGGTTGGATCAATTCACAGTTCTACCAATTCCAATTTATCAATATTCCCTTCAACATTTGTCATTTTCACCTTCTCTCATTTTAGCCAATCTGATTAGTGTGAGATGATATCCAAAAATTGTTTTAATTTACATTTCTCTATAGTAATTTAGAACATTTTTTCACATGTCTATATATACTTAATTGGGGACTGACTCATATTATAAATTTTACAATGTTCTCTATATATTTAGGATATGAGAAGTTCATCTAAAAATTACCTATTAAACTTTCCCTCCAATTTTCTGTTCTCCTTCTGATCTTGGGTACACTGGTTTTATTTGTACAAATCCTTTTTAATTTAATAGAATCAAAGTTGTCCAATTTATACCTCTCAATGCTCTCTATTTCTTGTTTATTCGTAAATTTTTCTCCCATCCATAAATCTGTAGTTCCAATTTCCTTATGATATCTCCATTTATATTTGGCTATAAATCCATTTTGACTTTATCATGGTAGATGATATAAGATATTGGTCTATACCTAATTTCTTCCATACTGCTTTCTAGTTTCCCAATAATTTTTTTTCATCAAATTGTGAACTCTTATCCCCAAAGCTTAAATCTTTACATTTGTCAAACATGAAATTACTATAATCATTTACTGCTGTTTATTGTATGTCTCCTCTGTTCTCTACTTTCTTAAATTGCAGTTTGTGATCCCACAAGGGGTCTTGTAACTGAGTGTGGGGTCATGAAATTATGATTTATAATCAGTAAATGCTTGATTTATGTACCAATTTTATATACTTATATACCTAGAGTCACATAAAAATGTCTCTAGTGAAAAGGTTTCACTAATTCACCTTTTTATTTCTTGGCCTGTACTAGATAGTTTTCATGATTTCTTCCTTATAAATAAAATTTAAAATCTGGTACTGTTAACTCTCCTTCCTTACATTTTTTTTCCTTTGACATTCTTGACCTTTTCTTCTTCAAATGAATTTTGCTATCATTTTTTTTTTCTGGCTCAATAAAATAACTTTTTTGGTGATTTTATTGAGATAGCATTAAATAAGTAGACTAATTTTGGTAGGATTATTGCTTTTATTATATTGGGACAATGTGTTTGCATAATATAAATGTGTTTTGAGCCAATAGAAAGTTTCAATACCGCAGAATCACATTTCCCTAAGAGTCAGTTTGTTGCAGTGGATAGAGTCCTAGACTTGTTGTCAAGAAGACTTTAGTTTGAATCCTGCCTTAGACTCTTACTAGTCATATAAGGCCACTTCATCTCTCATAGCCTCAGTTTACTTCTCAAAAAAATGGGATCATGATAGTACCTGCCTCTGAAGACTGCTAAGAGGGTCAACGGTGATAGTCCACAGCTATATTTTGTTTTATTGTGCTTTACTTTATTGTACTTCACAGATATTGTGTTTTTGACAAACTGAAGGTTTGTAACCACTCTTGAATCCAACAAATCTCTCCGTGCCTTTTTTCCAAGAACATGTGCTTACCTAGTTCCTCTACATCACATTTTGATAATTCTAGTTATATTTCTACTTATTCATTAATATTCTGTTTTGGTGATCTGTGATTAGTGATTTTTGATGAACTTTTGCAGTTTTTTTGGTGGCTCCACAAACCTTACCCATATAAGACTGAATTTAATTAAATAAATGTTGTGTGTTACGACTACTCCACCAGCTGGCCATTCCAGTCTCTCTCCCTCTTCTTGGACCTTCCTTTTCCCTGAGACACAAACATGTTGAAATTATGCCAATTAATAACCCCACAATAGCCTCTAAGTATTCGAGTGAAAGCTAATTTGACAAACTTCATTGCTTTCTTTTCTTAAGAAATTGCCACAGCCACCCTAATCTTCAGCAATCACCACCCTGATCAGTCAGTAGCCATTGAGGCAAAAGATTATGACTCACTGAAAGCTTAAATGGTTAGCATTTACAACAAGATATTTTAAATTAAGACATGTATTTTTTTAGACATAGCACTGTTGCACATTATATAGACTATAATCCTGTGTAAGCATAATTTTCATATGCATTGAGAAACCAAAAAAAATCAATTCATTTTATTGTGATATTTGCTTTATTGTGGTGGTCTGGAATAGAACCCACAATATCTCCAAAGTATGCCTGATTTTTAAAAGCTCTTTACAAGAGCTATAAAAGATATAAGCTATTATTATTCTTATTTAGCTCAAAATAGCTGTCAGCTGGTAAGAATGAAACTTTTCCTCATGAAAATTATCTAAATTTTTAAAAGAAAATGGCAAGAGGAAGGTGACAGGTTGTCTGTCATCCTTCATAGGGACAATCCTCATATCAAGTTCTACATATTTTTTCCCTTTGGCACAAAAAGAACAGCTGACCACCTCCCCCCCTTTTTTTTCTTCCTTGAATACCTCCCTTTTTGATTTATGGGCATTCCATTGCCTCTGTAATATTAAGGGCCAGGCGCCCTTGTCTCATCATCCTGCTAGGACCTCCAGATTTGGTCTCTGCTGAGGAGGTTTGTTTAGGGCAGTTTCTATAACATCAGTAGCTGATAGACAGCACCACCTTCTAACTCAGCCTTGTGTTAGCAACAGTTCTGGCAAACAAATGGAGCTCAGTGCCTTGCCACCTGTGTCTGGCCAGCTTGGCTTAGAATGACTGTCCCAGGAGCTAGGGATGTTAGGCTTTTTTGTCACTTTGTTTTCCTGGTGTTTAATTTTCAAGCTGCTTCTGGAGATTTAGAAATGGCCCTGCAGTTCCATTTCAAATAGTTAGAAATCAGATCTCTATGATTTTCATGTTAGGAAACTGATGTTTCTGCTTTGATGCAATAGCTGAAGAGGTAGTACAGAAGTTATATAGAATCCTAGAAAAATAAGAACTAACAGAATTTTCTAACTAATTTTTACCTAATTGAGAAGTAATGTGGTATTCCAGAAGACAGGGACTCAAATATGGCTTAACCACTAGTTTGTGACCTTAGATAAGTCACCCTATCTTTTTGGAGGAAGGGGTTATACTCACTTATCAGTTCTCAAAATGTGGTTTTTGGACTCCTGGGATTCTATGAATCCCTGAGAATCTTTTAGCGAGTCTATAAGATCAAAGCCATTTTTATCATAATTCAAAAATGTTTAGTTCCTGATCAGGCAAATATTGATAGATAACCTATATAAACAAAAGCTCTTAACAGGGGATGAGGACCTCAATAATTTTTGAGAATGTAAAGGGGTCCTGAGACCAAAAAATCTCCAGTATTCTGGAGAATCTCTCAGGATCCCATCTAAGTCTGCTTGCTTAGAGTGATTTTTAGTTTCTGTTCTCACTAAATGAAGAGAAATCCTTATTTGGTATAACTGTGTAGTGAGAACATGAAGCCTCAGAATTTGGATAGAACAGAGATTGGACACATGGTTTTGAGAGCTCCCTGGTAAGGAAATGCCCTCTGCCAAGGCAAATTGATGCCTTTTCTATGATTTAGTCACAAAGAGTTGGCTGGAATGTGTATAATTGGCAGGAATTGAACCTAAGCAAGAACTCTATTAACTATCCCATCCTGCCTTTCATTCTGCCCATGGGGATGTTCAGGGGGGACTAGCACTTCTGGCATGAGAGCTGCTGAGCCCATTTCAGGGTTGCTCACCCACCTTTGGTATCTACCTGTCATCCACCTCTTACCTGTGGCTCCAAACTATAGCAGGTACAGCAGCCACACTTTAATAAAACCCTCTTGGCAAATGGGCTAAACCAGATTGAGGGTAACCAAAAGGTCTTGAACCTATGGATGAGTTAAGGGGGGTTTATCCCAAACACACGAAGACTTCCTCCAGCTGAATGGGTGGATGAGAACAATTTGTTCCAACAGCCATGAAAGCAGCTGACACAGACACTGTGAATCCCTTAGAACTCGGTCAGACATCAAAGACCTCAGAGTCATCCACTGCATCCCAGGCCATTGCCAGTCATCCTGATTTTTGTCTTGATACCAGAGTTCAGTGATTCTGGAAGAGAGAATGAAGCCACCAATTTTGTGTAACTTTGCCTCACTTAAATTCAGTTTATGCAAAAATCAAGACATTACCCGTTATGTCATTGCTCTTCTTCAGAAAGAAGATGAACACAGGAAACAGTAAATACATTTTTACTTGATCAAATGAAGCAAGGAATCACAGATGAATAGCCTGAGTCCTGTTCTGATATTGTCCCAGGACAAACACAGGAAGTCTCTCCCAACATATTGACTGGACCCCATATGAGGATATAAGGGAAAAGATAAATAAGTTAGTTACACAAGATGAGAAAGTGAAGATGGGAGGCAAAGTCTCTTGCAAAGAGGCATTGAAGTCTCTGGGCTTCTTCAGTTTCTTCCTTTCTAAAATGAAGGGCAGGGACCCAGTGACACAATTATGTTCACTGTTTTCCAATCACAAATGATCCTCTTGGTGATTGACAGACAGCTTGAGTCTGTTGGACAGCTGGTCAGAGAGAGGGCAAGAGCCAAGAACCCAAGAACAATGTCAAAGCTGCTGGTCAGAAGTGGGATTCGAGCTTATGATCGATCTTCACTGGCACTTATTCCAGATTCCTAGGTAGATGTATGACAGACTAATTTCAGTATTCCCTTTCCCGAGTGTAGAAATTAGAGAAGAACAACTAGGTGGTTCAATGAATAGAGTACTGGCCCAGGAATCAGGAGGACCTGAACTCAAATGTCATCTCAGATACTTGATACTTACTAGCTGTATGATTCTGGACAAGTAACTTAACCCTGATTGCCTCACAACAATAAAAAGAGAGAAATTAGAGACATAAGTGACCCAGTTATCTAGGTCCCTTTTCAGAAGATTCTAATTCAATGTCTCAGTTAATTGTCAATGTCTCTAATTCAGTTGTGGGGATGACCTTTATCGAGGATATTAATGTGAGAAAATTATATAGCAAAATTTTTAAAATATCTTTGTTTTCATTTACACTTTTATTATTGAGTGGCAGGGTTTAAGGATTAACCACACTTACTGCACAACATGTGGTGGTCCAGCAAGCAGCCTACTAGGTGAAACTGTTACCCTTATTCAATCTCAGACTGAGTTTAGACAAAAACTAGTAGCATTTATCTATTTCATCATTAGCTCTAAAAATTGCAATCTCTTCATCATTAATGAATTCAAATCTGATCTCAGACACTTACTACCTTGTAACCCTAGGCAAGTCATTAATCCTATTTGCTACAGTTTCCTCATCTGTCAAATCAGTTGATGAAAGAAACAGCAAATCATTCTAGAATATTTGCCAAGAATGCCTCAAATGGGGGCAGGAAGAGACAGATACAATTAAAATAATTGAACAACAATCTTGTGGATATAAATAAGTTATAATCTATACAAATTTTAAACAAGGTAACATGTAATAAGACAGACACATAATAATAAAGAATGTTAAATTATTTACAATGTTGTGACAAAATAAACTGAGGGAAATCAAAGCACTATTTTGCCTCAAACTCTCATTGTAACTGCAAATGAGTTGCAATTACATAATTTACTTGAATTCAAATGCCTTATAAATGTTGGAGAATTGGATTTGAATTCAGGTCTTTGAATTCGAGTCTAGCCTTCTCTCCCCAACAATCTGAACTACAGCCACAGATAAAAATTATGCTTTTGCTAAACCTGATTTTAATGATTCTACTTTTAATAAAAATATTAAAAATAAAACTTGAGAGAAAATATCAGACATAAAAAAGAATCTTCTCTCTATCCCAAATATTGATAGAGTTATTTCTGCTTTCTGTAATTTCTCCTGAGATACAGATCTGCCAGGATCCCTTAGGAGCTATGCAATGTCCCTGAGGGCTAACCCTCCTGGTCTGTATCCTACTCTGAATATTCCTTCATTGGCATTGCTATGCTCACGTGTGGCAGTGGTGACAAAGACAGACTCCTTTTAGATCCAAGTGACAGACACACAGGGAAATCTCCATCTGTTAGGGAAAGGATTATTCAGTTTTTCTTTTGGTCATATGTATCTGCAGCTAAATTTATGACATATTTCTATTCTCATCCTACAAGATTACACATGCTCATTTTCTAATTCCAAGATCCATTTGGAAAACACATTATAAGTAACAATTTAATTTTTTTAGCTTCTCAAAGGTTTTCAATGTCCTCGGGACATAACTTTAGACTGGTTAAGATAAGATGCCATGGCCACTCTGCATGAGAAGTTGAATTCCTAGAGATCCAAAGAGCAGCCAGGATCAAGATTGGGGATCACAAGAGCAATGGCTACTATGTGGGTCATTCCTGTTTTTTATTTCTCCCCTTATATCTTCTACTATAAATGCATGGTTAGAGTCTAGAGTCTACAAAAGTGTCCTTATTCTTTTGTTCAGAGAGCTGTAGAATAGAAACAATAATGATTCTGGAATCCAAGGAGCTGGGTTCAAAATCTGACATCCATTAATTGTGTGATCTTAAAGAAGTCACTTCACTTTTGAGGAAACTTCAGTTTCCTCATCTATAAAAAGTGGAAGTTACACTGGATTAGGTCAGGTCTACAGCCAAGTTCCTATGAACTTAGGTAATGTTTTCTTTCTTGGTCTTAATTCCCTGCTCTATAAAATGAGGGACCTGGATCAGACAAATGTAAGGTCCCCTCCAACTCTCTAATCCTATGAAACTCTGAATGTTTTGGCCATTTTGTGATTCTCAAGTAGTGGTATCCACACTTTTTTGATTGTACATTCCTATCAGTAAAAAAATGTTTGAGCATGTATCTCCATAATACATAGGATTAATATATTTATAAATTACACATCCCTGTTGTAATCATTGTTTACCTTAAGATTAATATAAAAATAGCAAAATGATATATTAATTAATGAATATAAATTAAATATAAATATGAAATATTTTTTAAAAACACTAGAGATAATAGGGAATCCTGTAGGATAGTGAAATGATCTGACCTGTGACAAATTTAGCCTGATCACTTTGGCAGTGAAATAGAGGATGCCCTGAAATGGGGAGAAATTTGGGGGCAGGAATACCCACTAGCCATTGTTTCAATAGTCCAGCCATGAAGTGTTGAGAGCCTGGTTTGGAGGATGGCAGTGTCAGAATAGAGAAGGGGGCATATTCAAGAAATATTCTTAAGATAAAAATGATAAGTCTTAGCAACAGATCAGATCACATGTAGAGTGCATGAAGAATTGAGGATGAAAAGGTCTCAAGTCTGGGTGACTGGGAGGATGGGCCTGTGCTAAATTATAATAGGGAAGTTGAGAAAAAGGAAAGGTGATGGAAAAAAGATACTAAGTTCCATTTTGGAATAGAATCTGGGCTAAGTGGAGTCTTAAAACCCTGTCAGAAAACTTCTGAAAAACATAGGCTCTCAGAAAGTCTGGAAATGAAAATGCCCTTTTAGGGGAGTGATGCTCACATACTCCCCAGGTTGAAGTGACCTTTGGAGCAGCCCATTGGAGGAATATCCAGGCATTTAGAGTGATAGCACTCTCCCAGCAGACACAAGGCAGAGCTTTGTCTGTGCTTTGTCTCTTCTTTGTCTTTTCAGACAATGGTGAGCTTTGGAAAAGGGACTAGCTAAGGCAGGAAAGTGCCAGAAATAACTCTATCTTGCAAGTTAGGGAACCTGGATCCAAACTCTGCATGTGCCATTCATTCCCTGTGGCATGAGGCAAGGCAAGCAACATCTCTGAATTTCTGTTTCTTCTCCTATATACTGAGGGAGGTGGACCAGACTAGAGGAGTCTGATTAGAGGAAGCTACCTTCTCTTGTGACCGTAAAACTCCAGAATGCTGCCCAAACCACATTACAATATAACTGACAATTTAAAAAAATAAAATATAACTGAATAGAAGTAACATTAATATGTGGTTTTCTAAGTCAATATGCATATACAGGGATCTTTTCGTACTTGAGTTTGATACCACTACTTGATTTGGCCTCTCAAATGCCCTGCACTCAAAAACTATCATTTTACAATCATGTGATCTCCAAATTTCTTATAGCTCTGGTAACCTATGAATTAAAACCTTGACAAATATGAATAAATGTATGTAGAAAGGACATCACCATTCTTGTACCATGAGATTCATCATGATCAGTAGTGGAACATGAAAGATGCGTTTAGAATTAGGATGATAACCACAGGGATCTTTTGGGAGGGTTTTCCCATTTAGGGACATCATATCCCAATGCAATGCTATTCCCAGCCCCCATCTATCTTGTGGGTCATAATCTGGCTCGGCCATTTCCCTTCATTCATTTCTTTACATTTGGGAGGATGAAATTAAGAAGACAAGCTAAGAATTGAATGGTTGTTCTGCTATTCTCCTACTCCAGCAGGAATAATTCTCATAATTTATTCTCCTGTGTGTACTCTGTGGTCCAGAGACTCTAGCTTTTCCTGATACAGGGCACATCAGATAATCTATCTCCTTACTTTGCATTTTCACTAGCAGCTGACCCCCTTGCCTGGAATGTTTTCTCTCTTTATCTCTGCCTCCTGGTTTCCATGGTTTCTCTCAAACCTCAGCTAAAATCTGAATTTTAGCAAGGAGCCTTTTTGCATCCCCCTAATGCTGTGTTGCCTCCCCTCTATTGATTAATTCCAGTTTATCCTACCTGTAGTTTCTCTGTTCATAATTGTTTGCATTTGTTTCCCTCCCCCACCCTAGATTGTGAGCTTCTTAAGCAGGGACTGTCTTTTTGCCTCTCTTTTTAACCCTAGCACTCAGCACAATGCTGGGACATAGTAGGTGTCTAATAAGTGGTTGTTGACTAACATCCCAAGTAATCAAAGACTTCCACTGTTAATGTCTTGCTTTAGGCTGTATTTCCTGAGCTTTTCCTCTGAGTACTATTCCTATACAGATGGTCAGGAGCATACCCTGAGGATATTATTTCTGAATGTTCATCTCTTCATCTTTTTTACATTCTCTGTTGTGCTTTTTCCTCCCTTAGGTTCTAGGATTTCCTGGCAAGAGTATAGCATCTTAAACTATAGTGCTTCTCTGCCCTCCACCTCACCTCCACCCTCTTTTTACCAACTCTGCTTCTTTGATGTCTATTCCTTTTAGGAATTCAGTTTTTTTAAAGTATATCCTCAGAGCAACATAGGCATTACAGGTCCCATTTCACCAAGTCAGTTTCAGTGACAATTTAAAGTTTGAGTTTATGTTTGCATCTCTGGTTTTTCTTATTATTCTTTGTCTGTTAGAAATATCTTTGGATCAGACTTTTATTGCTGGCTCTTTTCTTGAATTTCACATAAAAAATAGGATCCATTCAAAATTATGTGGTAGTTTGCCAGTTATTTTTGTGACTCATCTTTATATTTCTGAATAGAAAGAGGAAGAGAAAGAGCACTTCTTTGTCCTTCAGAGAAATAAGTTTTGGTTGGAAATTACTATTATTTTTTTTAATCTTATAAATTCAGGTTGACAGATCTCAGAACTCTTGTCTATCTAATGTAGTTAAATAGAAGTCATAGCCATTGGTTTGCCACAAACCCTTAAATCAAAAATTACTGTTATTCTTTTGAAATTCAAATTAATACTTCACTGGAGACAGAAATTATTTGTACCTATAAAATATCATAGATTATAAAGGCTATAAAATTATTTGATTGATTTTAAAAATGTATTTATATATACATATCTATATGTTGATTTATTCATATGCATATCTATATATCTATTTGTATATTGTTTATATAAATATATATACTTATTTATAAATCTTATTTCCCCATGTCCTATCTCCTCCAGAGAGCCATCCCTTACAACAAAGCATTTTTTAAAAAGAAAAAAAAAATGCAGCAAAACTGATTAACACATCAAAATATCTTACATTGTATGTAATGTTCCACACCTGTGCTCCATGACCCTGTCAAAGGAGTAGGAGGGGAGGGGGGACTTTTTAATGTGACTAATTTTTTTAACAGACATAGAAGAATGCCTGTATCTAAATGAATATTGACCTTCCACATGGAGTATCTTGTTCCAACAATGTCAACATTGCTCAAATATTTTTGGAATGTCTTCTTTGAAATTCCCTTTAGGACCAAGTTTCAAGTCACACAAGAATACCAGTATCATTATTTTATAATTATAATACTATTTTATGAAAACCTTTATTCCTTCAATGTGACCACTCCCTATATTTGATGTCTTGCTTCTGAATTTGTTTGTTTGTCCTTTCTCTCCCCCTCAAAAAAAAAAAAAAGAAAGAAAGAAAGAAATCCAACTTCTAGGGATTTTCTACTAGTAAAGATATTCAAAAAAAGAATTAGGAAGAAGAGATATCTGGCTTCAAGTCTTAAGGGACAACAAGAGGAAGAGAAAATATATTTGTTCTGTTTTGTTCCAGAACACAAAATGAAGGCCAAGTGTGTTTGGAAATTTTGGGATTTAGTTCAACATAGAATTCTTCATTAAAAGAATTTATAGCACTTAGTCCTGACAAAAATAAATCAATAAAAAGGATTCATCTGGGGAAATAGGCTCACATAAGGGCTTAGTCGTTGGGCAGAAGGCAAGTTTCCACATAGGAGAAATAAGTCATTGGATGAGAATGCCAGGAGATAGAAACACAGCAGATGGTAAGGTCTGGAGGAACTTAGGAAACAGTTGAAGGACAAATGATTAGGCTGGTTAGCATAGAATTGTTGACTGCAGACTCATCTAAGTTCTGTGAGCAGTCAAACAGCAGAGTGAAGGGGTAGGAAAAGAGGATAGAATGTCACCCCATGCTACAACCCTGGGGTAAAGCCTTTACCCATTCAGAATGGATTCTAGAAGACCATATGGTAGGAAGTATTATAGTGATAGTTCTTCCTGTTGCTGTCTTGTTTTTGTATGAAAATGGAGTAAAAATAAATAGGTCTGTACTACTCAAAAAGTAATAAAAAGGATGATAGTATGGTCTCTATGGCTCTGTGAAAATAACCAGATAGGAATCACAAAAGAAAAGAGGGAATAAAACAATGGGGGAGTGATGTGCCCCCATGGAATGAATGCCCACAACTGTGGGGTCCCTGATCTTCCAAAGCTCTAAGAAAGCACTTTTGTCAAAGAACTCATTTTGAGGAAGGCTTTTGTAGATGATGTCTTCCAGATAGTGAGATGCATGTCCTAAAGATGTCAATCAATTCTTAATCCTGAATAATCAAGGAGGATTTAGCTTCTATTCTGTTACTTGTTTTACCTCTCCTTTGTCCTATATTTAGAATCAAAAGCTGTCCTGCCATTTTTCTGAGAAAGTCAAGTTTACTATTTTTGAGTTGCAAGGAAAAGTTTCCCAGTAACATCTCTTAAAGTTCTCTCTCAATGATTTTCATTCAGTTTCGCTGGACCACTAGCTATTATATAAGCATGAACTTAGGATTTTATGAGCATAAAAGTTCTCTCCAATAGTCAACAGTTATACAATATCCCTGAGTAAATGTTAGTGTTGGGAGAGGGGGAAGGGAAAGGATGTTATTTCAGCACAAAACTTGGGGTCATTAAAAATACTGCATGGTTTCCCAGGTGTGATTCACTCTGCTTTCTCTCATCAGTGCTGGGTCCAAGTCTTGGGGCTGGGTCACTTTCTGCATCTGTCCAAGATAGCGATCAAGTTACTTTCCACTGATTTCAGTGACATAAGACTCTCTTACAAAAGACTTCTAGTCTCCATGGAAACCAAAATGAACTGAAGAAGAAAAAAGTCTCCAGGTTTATGATGCAATGTGGAGAGATGTCTCTCTCCCCAACATTGCTGCATATACTCCCTCACTTGAACAGTTTCAGGCTTTTCTAACAGCTGCTCCAAGAATGAAAATATGTTTTTGACCTTTAAAAATACTCCCATCACCTGGAAGACTGTGTCAGCAAAAAATCTAAAATCAAATCCAACCAATTATTATTTAAAAACTATTACCAATTATTGATGCAAGCGTCATTAATCTAGCCTGCTGTGCTTGCCAGTTGATATATCCGGAAGCTTTGTGGCCCACATTGGGCTTGGGATTCCCTTTTAGCACTCAGTTTTGAAGCCCTTCTACTCAGGGATCTGTCCAAACTGAGTAGCCTTCAGCAGCCATTCAGCTCCCAGAAATCCCTCATGGAAGCACCAAAAGACCAAAGCCAGGTTTGTTTGAAAGATTTTGGCTCTCTTTCTCATAGAACACTACTGGCATGATTCTTTTATTCTCATGTTTGGAGACTGACTTGTCTGGTGGGATTCTTTGCATCAAGATCTCTTGGAGGGCATGGGGTGCTTGCATTTTTTTTCTTTGTGTTCCAAATCCCTACTACAGCACCCTGATCATATAGTAAAGACTTAATAAATGCTTGTTTGATTGCTTTAAGCTGCATAGATTCTTTATGAAGAGAAATGATGAAGACATTAGAGTTTATAGAGATAAAGGATACCTCAGCTTGATCCTTAGGGAGCCAGATCAGTGGGGAAAAAAACTTATTTTTGTGGTTTTAAAATTTTGGAAAATAGTTTAATTTACAAGGGGTGTGACCCTAGGCGAATCTGCATCACTTTGACTCAGTTTGCTCATTTGTACAGTGCAGATAATGATATTTTTATTTCCTACCTCTTCAGAGCCTTATAATAAAGACAGTGCTTTGTAAATCTTAAAGCTTAAGAAATTAGTTATGAAGACAAGAAAGAGAAAACATCTCATTTTCTTCACAGAAACATGGGGAAATGCATAGGGTTATAAACCAACTCTTGTCATCCATACTGTATTTGCAGATTAAAAAAAAATTCTTTCTTGACACTAGTCATAAAATCTTCTCCCAATGAGTTTTCCTTTATGAAGAAGTAACATGTTTTATGTTTTTTTTTTTTTGCCTGGTGCTAAAAAAAATAGGAAAAATGTCAGTGCCTTCATATTTCACCAAGAGCAGCAATTTGGGTTCAGGGCTGGATGCTCCTTCTATCAATCAGTTCATTTCAATGCAGTTCCTATTTAGAGTAGGATCCTAGAAGATAGAGGGAGAAAATAACCATGCACAAAGCATAGTTAAACATTTATAATTCAAATGTTTATAAGTCAAGGATAATCTATACCCTGAGACATACTATGTACATTTCCATAGTCTTTCAAAACCAATGCTTATGTGCTATGCCCTAGTCCCAAATATGGTGAAATTTACTGCTTTATAGAAAAAAATAGCTTCAGCATTACATGATGCTGTTGATCCCAACATTGTTTGCCAGTTTGGGATTTTTTAACCTCTTAGAGCAACCTCCCAGATCTAAATGTTTATTCATTACTTACAGACCTCATCATAGACATAGAAGAGATCATGGCTTCATGAGGGGAAAAAAGTTTTTTTTTCCTTTTTCTGTGAATGATTTGAATGTGACCAATGTTCTTCACTTAAATTAGGAGACATCACTAGAAGTTGGAAGGTCTGGGTTCCAGGTCTAGTTTGGTCACTAAATAAGATTGATCTTGGCTTTGCTTTCTGGGCCTAAATTTCCTCATCTGTAGAATGACCGATCTACTCCCGTCTAAGTCCTCTGATTCTCTGTTAGTAGGAATCACTTCTGAAAATGCCAAATCATTTTACTTTTTTGAGTCTTCTTGCCACAGTTGCTATAGTGACCTTCACAAGACATGGATCTGATTGCGTCACTCCCTGCCTCCAGAAACTTTAGTGACTCTACATGTCCTGATGGATAAAATTAAAATTTTTCTGTTTGGAATTTAAAGTCCTTCACAAGCTGGCTCCTACCTATTCCTCCATGATGACTTGTCACTGTTCTGTCAGTCATGTCCAATTCTACATTATCCCTGGACATTGTCCCTAGGGTTTTCTTTACAAAAATTCTGGAGCAATTTGACATTTTTCTTCTCCAATGTGGCCCCATTGTACATATGAGGAACTGAAGCAAATAGGGATTAAGTAACTTGTCTAGGGTTACATAGCTAGTAAGTATCTAAAGCTGGATGCAAACTTAGGTCTACTTGTCCCCAGACCCACTGTAGTGCCACTTAGCTGCCCCTGACTACTCCCATTATTCCCCATCACACACAATATATTCCTGCTAAATTGTTTTTCTTGCTATTCATGGTACAGTGGAAAGAGCACTTACTCTCAGAGGAATGTGTTCAAATTTCACATCTGACATTTACTCCCTCTATAACCTTGAGCAAGTGACTTAATCTCTCTGAATCTTTTTCTGTCTCCTTGAAATAAGAGCAATGGACTTGCCGAATACTGAGATTCATTCTGACTATGATTCTGTGGCATATCATCTCTTATCTCCACACCTTTATCCAGGCTGTGCTCCATGCCTGGTAAGCTCTTACTCCATACTTCTGCCTGCCACATAGGAAGCACCTGTTGTTTGTTGATTCCTGGAATCTTTAGTTCTAAATACAAGGTGGTGAGGATTTAGATGGCAAGTTTCTAGTCAGATTGACAAATTGTCAAAGTTATGAGTCAGAAAATCTTTTCTGAATCTTTATTCTGATATTTAAAATATATTATCCCACTCAAGTTCATGTCATTTGTAAATTTTATAAGTACATCTACTTTCCCTCCATCTGAATCATTGATCGAAATGCAATATAGCAATAAGCCAAGTACAGATTCCCAGGGCACCTCTAGAGATCTTCCTCCTATTTGGGCAATGGTTTCAATATACCACCTCTAAGATCCTCCCTTTCCCTGTGTGATTTCCACAGTCTACTTTGAAACATTCTCATCTATTATCTAATCATTCTTATCTTGGATGCATTTCTGTCTTCTGAATATAATCCTTCTGATTTCTCCTTTAAATTCTGGTGATGCTCATGGATTCCTGGATAGGAATAATAGGTTTTAAAAAAAGAAGTATCTCATCCCAACCCAGTCCCTGAGAAGTCTTTGTTATATTTTATGTGATTGCAATGATCAAAGCTCAGAAAAAGAGTCACCTCTCTATGGGTCACAAGGTTTTTGGAACAGCCCTCGAGGCTGAATTTCACCTTTCTACTTTAAAATTATTTGAATTGTTGTATCTGAAGATTGTTCAGGACCACATAGTGCTTTTTAGTTGCATTTGGAGGACTTTTTATGTAGCAAAGTCTCTTCTGGCCTCATTTTAGAATCAGAATAAAAGCAGATCTTTCTTCTCTCATTTCTAAGAATGTTGAGACTCTGAAAATCAAATTTTCAAAGTTTCTGCCAACTAACTTCAAAGTTAATATTTTCAACTTGTCAGAATTGGTTCACATAGTTTAGAGGCAGAGTTTAGGAAGATTCAGTTATTTTACAGTTGAGGGAGCCAAGACCTAGAGAGAACACTAGATCTCAGAGCTGAAAGGACCTACAGGTCAGCTTGACCAAGATGCCCAACAAATGGTCATCTGGACTTTGGTTAAAAAATGCAATGGGGAAGAAAACACCATCTTTTCAGATAGCTCCTTCTAACTTTGGATTACTCAAATTGCCGGTAGTTCTTCCATATATAACATTAAAATCTCCCTTGTGAATTCCAATTCTATTCTCTTGCCAGAGTCAAGCCATTCCCTCTTTCCCCATGTAGTCCTTGAAGAAGTTTAAACTAGGGTCTCTTCTTTAGGTTGAATGCATTACAGGTTTCTTTACCCAATCAATCCTCAGGTATCATCATGTTGAGACCCTTCCCATTTTATTTGACCATTTTCCAGATTGCTGATATCCATCCTAAAAATAAGGTACTCAGGACTGAACCTACCACTCCCTTCATGGCTTGTCTAGAGCACAGGACAGAGTGCTTGTCCCCTCCTATGTTCCAGAATCTACTCCCTCTAAATATATTCTACAGTCACGGTAGCCTTTTCGATGATCACATCATCCTATTGATCATGAAGGTGCATTGAGTTAGGTATGATCTCATGGATGGCAAGAAATAGTCCAGAGAGATTCAAAGCCAGAGCCTTTTTCAAATCCAGTTCTTTTTCCAGTGCCCCATGCAACCTTGCTAGAATTGTATTCCTGCTTGGTATTCGAATTACTCTCTCCCTTTTTTAGCTATAGATGAGCAAAACTGAGATTAGATGATTAGAGCCAGAACAAGAATCCTCTGAATAGGGTAGCGCAATAGGATCATAGTTATCCCATTGACATCAATATTTTCCATTCATGATGGATGTCCATCAATTGGAGAATGGTTGGGTAAATTATGGTATATGAATGTTATGGATATTATTGCTCTGTAAGAAATGACCAGCAGGAGGAATACAGAGAAACTTGGAGAGACCTATAGGAACTGATGCTGAGTGAAATGAGCAGAACCAGAAGATCACTATACATTTCAGCAACAATGCTGTATGAAGATGTATTCTGATGGAGGTGGATATCTTCAACATAAAGAAGATCCAACTCACTTCCAGTTGATCAATGATGGACAGAAACAACTACACCCAGAGAAGGAACACTGGGAAGTGAATGTAAATTGTTAGCACTACTGTCTATCTACCCAGGTTACTTATACCTTTGGAATCCAATACTTAACGTGCAACAAGAAAATTGGATTTACTCATATATATTGTATCTAGGTTATACTGTAACACACACATGTAATATGTATGGGATTGCCTGTCATCTAGGGAAGTAGAGGGAGGGAGGGGAAAATTTGGAAAAAAATGAATACAAGGGATAATGTTATAAAAAAAAATTACTCATGCATATATACTGTCAAAAAATTTATAATTATAAAATTAATTTAAAAAATTTAAAATAAAAAATAAATCTCAAAAAAAAATATTTTCCATTCATGGTTTTGATATACCACACATTGGCAATAAGAAATTAAGTGGGAATTTTTGGAGAGGTTTTTGGAAGCCGTAGATAATATGTATAGGCCAAAAGACAGAGCCTGATCAAATATTTAAACTATATTTTATAATAAGGTACTGTAGACATTCCATAAAAGAAAAAAATTAGACTTCTGAAATGGTACAAAGGTACAAAATTTCATATGGTTTTCCCAGATTGCATGGGCATCATATCCCTAATCCCCCTGCAGTGTAGAAGGGATAACTGTACTTTCATAGCCTTACAGTGAAAAATATACATGGAATGTACCAGCATATTCCATACCAGAATATGATGTCCACACAAGCAGGGGTAGGGGACAGTGGGTAAAGTACCAGCCGAGAGGAGGGAAAATCTGAGTTCAGATTTACTAGCTGTGTGATCCCGGGACAAACTACTTCACTCAAGGGCCAAGATGGCATCTCATAAGGAAAAGGCTATGTGGGTCCTGCACTAAGAGGATTTGGGAGTTCCCTATATCAAAGAAATCACAAGCCCAGTCCCACCCCACTCCAACCCCCCTCCATCTATACTCTGTCGCACTATAGACCTAAAACAGTCTTTAAATTTCAAACTTTTTCCTTCTCTTATTTTGCTTCCATTCAAATGTATGATATATCGATATAGACATAGATATAGATAGATTTAAAGGTGGGGGTGGTTCTAATGGATGAGGGTGAATAAAAGCTTGGTAAAATGGGAAAAAAACAGAACAAGAGCCAAGTCAGTTTCTTTAAATAATGGCATCCAGCAGGCCAGCTGGTTTGCTATCCCTGGTGACACAGTGCACCCTAGAGGAATCTTACTGTAAGTGTCATCTTCCTGGCTCAGCTCTCTGCAAGTCTGAATGCAGAGAAAAAAAAAATTTTTAATTAAACTTTTTATTTTCAAAACATATGCATGGTAATTTGACAATATTGACCCTTGCATAGCCTTGTGTTTCAGATTTTTTTCCCTTCTTCCCCTCACCTTTTCCCCTAGATGGCAGGCAATTCAGTATGTGTTAAATCCAATATGTATAAATATATTTATACAATTCCCTTGCTGCACAAGAAAAATCAGATCAAAAAAAGAAAGTAAATGAGTAAGAAAACAAAATGCAAGTGAACAACAAAAAGAGTGAGAATGTTAGGTTGAGATCTACATTCAGCTCCCACAGTCATCTCTCTGGGTGTAAATGGCGAGAATCTTTTTCTGAATGCCTTTCCTCATTTAATACAAATAGTGCTCGGGATTCACCAGTCTTTCCAGAAACATTTAAGGACCTGCTCTACATAGAGCCTGATGCTGGCCACTGGAGGAAGATGCACATGTTCCCTTACCTCCCCCCACAAGAGGGTTTATAGTCATTTAGGAGGAATAAGACACAAATCCAGATTGTATAATACCCACCATTTTATGAAAAGGGCCTTGGAGGATATGTGGGACAGGAGGTTGTGAGTTAAATGCTATTATTTCTGTTTTACAAATGAGGAAAACTGAGGCAGAAAACAGAAAAGTAGTTTACTCACAGTCACATAACTAGTGTCTTATGAAGAATTTAAACTCATTTCTTTGTCTTATTAAGAATTTAAACTCAGGACTTTGTGTCTATCTCATTTGAATGTAAGCTCCATGAGGGCAAGGCCTACTTTTGTTTTTATAACTCTAAAACTGAGCACCTTGTTTATCCCATATTAAGAACTCAATAGGGGCAGCTAGGTGGTATAGTGGATAAAGCATCAGCCCTGAGGTCAGGAGGACCTGAGTTCAAATATGACCTCAGACACTTAACACTTCCTAGCTGTGTGATCCTGGGCAAGCCACTTAACCCCAATTGCCTCAGCAAAAAAAAAAAAAAAAAAAAAAAAAAAAAAAAATATATATATATATAATCAGTTTAGTCAAATATCCAAAATCCAGCCCTGGAAGAGTTGGAGGTAATGCCAGAAAGGCTGGTAAAGGGACAAAGGCAGAGATGAAGTGTCAACAAGTAGGTTCTTCTTTCATGCCTCACCTGTGGACAATTTATCTCAGCCTTAATTTCCTTTTCTGTAAAAATGAAGGCTCTGAACTAGGTTTCTGAGGCCCCTTGCCTCTCTTGATCCATGATGCTATAAGTGAACTCTGTAATTATTTCATCCCAGTGTGCCAGTCAAGAACAGCTGGTTAGGGATCTTAGGCTCAGGAGCCCCATTCCGTCACTTTCCCAATTAGGAGAGAAGCCTGCCTCAAACCCCCAGTATGACTGAAGGCAAAAGAGCAAAGGATAAAAAAGAATAACCGGGGATTTTTAAGAGGGCCGACTAGAGAATGTGATCCTAAGTCCTTGCTAAGAGCAGATACATAATCTCCCGAGGGAGAAATCAGGAGGTCGGGAATGTATGGTTAAAAAAATTGATAAAACCACCTTCAGAAGGAAAGTGTGAGACTGGCTGTTTATAAGATCATGCAAACTCCTGCCATCTGCAGAGCACTGGAAAGCTTCTCCACTGGTCCGAAAGATGAGACAAGGCAGGAGCACTGAGAAGCCAAGGTTCCAGTGACTGAAAACAGAAATCTAAACAGCTGAAAAGCTTTTCACATTCCTGAGCTTGGAGAGTGTTACCTCCCTTGTCTAAAGACCTTGCTAAGCTCTCTGGGGTTTTTAAAAGAGGGGTGGAAAAAGGAATGTGAGCATGCTTTCACACCTACAGAGACACAGGGGTCATGTTGGCACTGTATATTACTTTTTGTTCTAAAAGGGTCTCAGTCACTAGAATGCATCAGACACTGTAGGGGCCAGCAGAAAAAAGGGTTCTCTTGTTTAAGACAAGGATATAACCCTGTCAGAGCATAGAGCTCCTTCATTGAGGAGTTAATAGAAAGCCAATGAAGGTACTTGAGCAAAGGAATATAATATCTACATCTGTGGATCAGGTATTGTCCACTAAACCATGACCTGGTGATTTAGGTCTGGACAGAGTGTGTGTTTTAAAATGGTCAGGGAAAAAAAAAAGATTGAGACCAAATCCCATTACCTATTGTTGTTGTTGTTTTTACCAGTGATCTCCCTTTCAAGGAATATTATTTAAATTAGTTTTTAAAGACTCCTGGAAAATTAGTTACCAACCAAACATATCCTTTTTATTCAGATGATTTTTCAATGACATGGCCTCAAAGCCCCTCTCGCCCTAGTTCTTTTCCTCATGGCATTCTCTACCTTAATCAGATCCTTCCTGAATTGTGGTTCCCAGAATAAAGCACAGCAAAATGTGTTTTGATTAGGGGAGGGGAGCAAATATTTCTTGGGCACCTATTTTGTCCTATACATTTTATAAATATTTCCTTTGATGCTCACAACAATCCTATGAAGAAGGTGCTAGTTTTATCCCCATTTAACAGATAAAGAAACTGAGATAGGCCAAAGTAGGGGCCTATCACTACATAGTAAGTAACACAGGTCTTCTGATCCAAGCCCAGCACTCTCTCTACTATGTCCATCAGTTGCCTCTAAATTACATATAGGCAGATTGAGTGCAGCCTTAGAATGTAATAGGTTCGTTTCTCACTAGACAAGACTCATACTTTTCAGCAGGGGCTTCTTACTTAAGTGTCACTTGGACTGAATGGCTGCTGAGATTTCTCTGTATTCCAAGAATCCAGGCTTCTGAAATAAGCCTGTATATAGGCCCAACCATTCTTAATTCTGTTCTAACTTAAGGTAGAATTTATTTTGCTTAATTATACAGATTTGTTTTGAAGGTTTTGTTTTTTCTTTTCTTTTCAATTTGAGGAGGTGAGAAAAAGAAAAAATAAATACTCATTAATTGAAAAATAAACTAACATGAAAAAAATTCTGTCATATCCTACCCAGATGCCTCTTTATCTTGTAAATCACGGTGAATCTGGACCAGTCAGATGCAACAGGTGCAAGGCCTATATGTGTCCATTTATGCAGTTTATCGAAGGAGGAAGGAAGTACCAATGCGGATTTTGCAACTGTGTGAATGATGGTAAGTAGAGACTTCATGTTCACAACTTAAGTGAAATATTTCAGAATGGATAAACTTTCTAAATAGCAATGTTAAAACCTCCAACAAGTGTCACCTTTTTGGTTCTTTTGACAATGTCTCGGGCATTGCACAAAGAAAATTTGGGTTTCATCAAAATGTGGGCATAGTCCAAAGAGAAGGACACCCACCAAAGAACATCAGAGTCCCCTTCACTTGTCAGAAGCTTCACATATGTCTGTCAGCTGCTCCTGAAGCTTCACATATGTCTGTCAGCTACTCCTGGCCTGGGGACACCATGGGTCTTCTGCCTCTAGGAAGACCCCTCGATGAGCTCTATCTCCCTGAGACCTCCAATATTGGAAGAGGAAAGAGACAGGGCATTGCCTACACATGCAGCCCTTTCTCCCTGGGCACAGGCTTTCTAGAGAGTGAGGCAGTCCTGAGAGTCTCCTTTATTGTTGTTTAGTCATTTTCCATCATGACCCTATTTGGGGTTTTCTTGGCAAAGATACTGGAATGGTTTCCATTTCCCTCTCAAACTCATTTTACAAATGAGGAAACTGAAGCAAAATAGGGTTAAGTGATGCACTCAAGTCACACAGGTAGGAACTGTCTGAGGCCAGAGTTGAACTTGGGAAGATGAGTCTCCCTGTCTCCATGCCCAGCATTCTATGCATTATAGCACTACCCAGTTGTCTTATGTTTTCTAATTACAGACCCACATTTCTCTCCATTACAGCTTTATTTTTAAGTTTACTTTATCTACCCTTCCTCTATCTAGTATTACCCAAAATACTCAGATCATTCTGGTCCCTAGCTCTATTTACCTTAACCCTAATCTCATCAAACTAGAAGTGGTCCTTCTTCTTGCTCATCCTTGTATCTCTGATTCCATCCTTGTCTGCCTTCTCTGGCACTTTGTCCCTTCAGTCCTCCCCCTTCCCTGCTAAATGTGCAATCTTTCTTTATCTATATGATAAGCTCTTTCCAACTCTTTAAAAAAATTCTTCATGTAATCCCACCTATCCAAATTCTATATCACCACTCCCTTTTACACCCAGACACCAAGAACTGTTTATGCCAGTTGTCTCTGCTTTCTAACCTCCCACTTAAATTCTCTTGCAGTCTGGCTTCCAACCTTATCACTTAAATGAAACTTCTTTCTTCAAAGTAACCTTGGATAACCAAGTGGTGAGCAATGATTTCACAATTGTACTGTCCAGTGGTTTTTTCTCAGTTCATATCTTTCTTGGCCCCTCTGCAACATTTCACATTGTTTTCCACTGATCCCTTCTAGAAGCTCTCTCTTTCATGGCTTTTTGTGACACTGATCACCCCCCATTCTCTCCATACCTCCCTAGCCACTCCTTAGTCTCCTTTGCTAGATCATCCCAGAATCCCACACCCGACATGGGAATGTGCTCAAGGCTTCTCTTTAAGCCCCTCACTTCTTTCTTGACATGCTCTGACAGTAATCTTATTAACTCCCATGGGTTTAACCAAACTTCCATGTAGATAACTCCTATAAGTAGACACCCTAACTCTTGCTTATTAGCGACTCCCAACAAGATATCCACAGGCATATCAAATTCATCATGTTCAAAACAGAACCCATGTTCTTTTCCCTGTAAACCTTGTCCTCTTCTTCACTTCCCAATTTCTGTTGAATATAGCCTTATTGTCTCACAGATTGAAAGCAGAGCACTACTTTATGTGCTACTATTCTTGTGACCCTGGACCAGTCACTTAATGTCACTTGTACTCAGATTCTTCACCTAAAATGAAGTATTTAGACTAGATGGCCTGCCTGTAAGAGTGCTTACATCTCTAAATTTTTTATCTCTTGATTCTTAGAATCCTCTTTCTCTAAACTTAACCTAGTTGACCTGGATCATTTCTTTATAAATCCTAGAGCCAAAAGTCAAAAGAATTTAAATACAGAATGTTGAAAATTATCTTTGCATGTATTTTGAAAAATAAAAAAACTATTATTAATTTTCTTAAAAAAGAATTTAAACCCAGAACAAAAAGAAAAAAACCCAATTGGGCAGAGTAAGGAGGGCAAACAATTAATTATCAACAGAAACATTGGGATATAGGATTATAGAGGACAATAGAGGGCCAAGAAAAGGGCAAAATGGTCATGAGGTGAATAGTTGACAAGTCAAGCCAACAAACACTTATTAGGTACCCACTTTGTGTTGGGCGCTATGCTAAGTGCTGGGGATAAAAAAAAAAAAAAAAGGCAAAAGAGGTGGCCACAATAAAAGCCACAGCAGCAAAACAATTCATCATGCTAGTTACGCTTACTGGGGGCCCAGACAGTGAATCAAGCTTTTAATAATCAGATCATCAAGAACAGAAAAGGCTTTTAAGTTAAGTATTTTTAAAATGTATCTTGAGATAAAAGGGTTTTCTTTAGAAGTTCAGATCTGAGGGTCCTGTTCTTAAAAGAGAAACCATTCCCTTGGCCTCTTTCAAATGAAAGTTCTCTTCCTTATAGTGTTTCAGCTGTAACAGCAGGCCAGTGGCGAGCAGGGTTTGCAGTGGTCAGTCCTACTTACCTTCATGTGGCCAGAATTCCCTTCCACGAGAAATATCACACCGTATTTGTGCAAGTGTTCAGCCCATGACTCAGAATACAGCATATTTGTGCTCTTGGATGCCATCCAAGGATTTGCCAGAACTAATCCTCCTTCTCCTCGACAACGTTTGAATCACACTAGATTTGGATTTCCCCAGTCAGGCTCATCCAGTGGGAGTCTTTTCCCTAATACAGTAATCTTCTCCCCCATAAAATGCAAACATGTACCATGAGCCAAATGCATCAGAGAGAGGGCTACACAGAGTCAGGCCCTGTTGGCTTAGCAGGAGGCCCTTCAGGCAAGCATGCTGGCCATATTCACAGCTTACACATTGAACTAAGTAACACTAGTTATCGGTTCAGCTGGACCAAAGCCTAGGGTACCATGCAGTAAACAATATTGAAGTTTCTTGGGGGTAGTAGCAATAAATCCAGATGGAATTCTCAAGGGTAGAATGAGATAAGGTCAAATGCACAAAGTAAAAGCTCCTTCCCACAATGCACTCGGAGCTTGAGCTTTTGCAGGTGCATTTTCAGGCAGCTTTCAAGGGCTCTGACTATCATCCCTTTCTCTCTTGATGGTCATTAAGGATTTTCTCACTTCTCTGTGTTTATGTAAAAATATAAGTGATTCTTCTGTTTTTCTTCCCTTAGTTCCACCCTTCTATTTCCAACATCTGGACCACGTTGGCAGAAGGCTAGACCACTATGAGAGGCCAGAACTCTCTCTGGGATCTTATGAATTCGTTGCTACTTTGGATTACTGCAGAGTAAGTGCTACCAGAATTGCAGAATAAGTATTAATTGTGATTGTAAGAGATCTGTAGGGCCTCACCAAGGAGCAATTGGAGAACTGGTCTTAGAGGCAGAAAATCCAGGTCCAGGCCCTGCCTCTGCTACAGACTGATCTCTCAGTACTGAAGGGAATTCTTAAGACTTGTGGAGAAATGGATTGAAAGGAATTTCCTCATCCAAGAGTTTTCAGATTCAATGAAATCCCAAATCCAGTTCCTTTTCTGGTAATGATGGTAACCAAATTGTGACTCAACATGAACTGAAGCAATGCTTCTTGAACTTTTTCCACTTATACTCCCCTTTTGCCCAAGAAATTTTTGTGTGACCCTAGGTATATAGGTTTATAAAGTATACATATCAAACATTTGCTGATAATAAATCATAATTTCATGACCCCCACATTCAGTCACGAGACCCCATATGGAGGTCACAAACCACAGTTTAAAAACTGAGAACTAAAGAAGCAAAATTGGTTTGTAGGGTGAGATGAGGAAAGATCTCAAAACCAGGAGTCCAGCTCACAGTAACCTTGACCTTTGTTCACCTCTTCTCAAGAGAGGTGCTTAAACCCAATCCATACCAAAATGCTTTCCTTCCAGTGATTGATTAAAATAATTTTCCCCCCCAATCCAGGAAAACAGTCTCTGTATCATGGAGTTGGGCTTTCAATTCAGTGAAGGATCTCCTATAGATGAGGCTCACTGCTTTCTTTTCATGAGGATTACAGAGGTCATCAATGCTACAAGTAGTTTGCAGGCTGCTGGTTGCTGTAAACCAATTAGGAACATTCCTAGGGAAAAGATGGAAAGGATAAGATAGCTATTGCTAATGCACAATGACTGGAGCTTTGTCCTTAGGCACAGAAATTGTAGAAAGTGCAGAAATTTAAATGATTTCCTTTAAAAGAACCATGTGCTCTTTATACTTGTTACAAGTACATGTTGACTGCTCATGTCCTCTTTTCAGCCATGTCAAAATGATTGAGTCCTGCTCAGTGTTCAGTGGCAAAAGAGCTAAAACTTAGGTTCCAAGAATTTGAAATCGGATCTCAAATCTGACCCTTAGTAAATGTGTGATCTTAGTCCAGTCACTTATCTTCTTTACACTGTTTCCTCATCTGCAAAATGAGGGGATTGGACACTTGGCCTCTTGTATTCTCTCAGGCTCTTTGAACCCATGATCCATCTTCCACTATTCAGCTAATAATAAATATTCGTTTAGATGGAAGCAAAGCTATCTGATGGGGCAGCTTTGTCAATAACACCCATTTTTTTGGTACTGCAATAACCAGTTGCCCACACTTCCTCTTGCTCCCCATTCCTCCAAATTGGTCTAATTTCCTTTTTAAATTATTTGCAGATGTGTATTAAAAGTTGAGTTGAGGGTGCATATGTGGCAGTTTGCCTCAGGCGTGCCAAAAATGCTGCCAAAAGGGGAAAGATGGGAAGAAAGAGGTTATTAGGGAGAAACAATTAACAAATTCATGAACTGTGCCTTAGATGAGATTTTTTTCCAAAGATAACATGACTAAACCAAATGAGATCTTTGTTTCCAATTATCTGCCTGGCATTTCCTTTTGGTCTAGCCACCTCCCACCCATACTCATCTCTCCAACCTGCCCCCTTGGTTTCCTATTTCTACAGAACTTTTAAAGCTCTAGCTCCATCTGTTTTACCATTGAAGGTGTCAAGATATAGCTGACCCTCTATAGGTGAGTCAGTTTATCAAATCAATTGGCAGCCAATAGAAAGCCCCAATGTCACTTTTAGCAGCTTTCGTGAGATTTGCTATATAGATAGAAGTTGGAAAAATAATATCTTACAAGGAAAATTTTAGAAACATGCTGATTATTTTTAATTGCTCCAATTGTTTAATATTAAGTTTATTTCAGTATCTATGTTTTTCAAGCATCCATGATTCCTGGAGAATGAAAGCAAGAAAAGAGAAAGAAAGGACTAGCACTTTGGCTAGAAAGGGCTTTTTTGACTATGCAAACTCAAGGGAGAAGGTCACCTTTACTTATGTTGTCTCAAGTCACCTTCCAAAATCATTTGGGTTGTCCTAAGTTACTCTCTTAAGTCACTTTGACTAAGTGAAATATGAATTGACATAAAGAGAAACTTGAGGCAGAGAAACTAGTTAGAAAGGTGTTGCAATAATAAAGTCAGAAAGTGATGGGTCCTGGGATGAGTGAAAAGGGAACAATTACAAAATAAAAATAATTTGGCAATGAATTTTATATATATATATATATATAGGATAATAAATTGGTGAGTGCAATAGAGGAGCTAAAGATGAACCTTAGTTGTAAGCCTGCATATTCAAGAAGATGGTGATGTCCCACCTAGACAGTAATAAGAAAGTTGGGAAGAAAGGCAGAGTTCAGTTTTGGACGATGCTTTGAGTGTGAGATGTCTCCCTCTGCATTTAGTTTGAGATGTCCAAAAGGCAGATTAAGGTACAGGATTAGAATTTAGGAGGAAGGTTGGGGCTAGATCTATAGATCAGTGAAACATCTGCATAGAGAGATAATTACACCCAAAGGGATGTATGAGATCACCAAAGTAGATAGTATAGAGAGAAAAGAAACGAGAGCCCAGGATTTGAGTAGAAGAGACAGTGTCAGGAAACTGGGAAATAAAACTGAACATTTAGGGTGAAGTTAAATGATGGAAGACCTTGGAATCCAGCCAGAAGAAAAAAGAAAATTTTATCTTTAAGGAAAGGAAATTTTTGAATGAGGAAGTGACATGATAGAATCCATATGAGGATGGATTTAAAGAAGATTTATATAGGAGCAAAGAGTAAGCAGGATAATCAAGAGTGGGGAGGGCCAGCGGTCAAGAAAATCATAACAGAAATAACTCTAGAAATCTGAGTGTGGGTCACAAGTCAAGAGAATATCAGATTTGGCAAGGGCTTCAGAGGCTGTCTAGTCCAGTCTGTGTAGACAAGAAAATTCTGTAGAGCAGAGAAATGATCCTGAAGTATTTACCTGAAGACTTCTACTAGCAAGGGCCCTGCTGCCTATTCCATGTTGGGAGAGCATTAATCATTGGGACCTAAACTTGTCCCCCTATAACTTCCACCCAAAGTTTTGCATCTGTCATCTGGGATCAAGAGCAACAAATCTAATTTCTCTTCCTCATAAAATCCCTCTAAATATATATGTACACCCCCCACCCACCCACCCCCAACACACTCACACACACACACACACACACACACACACACACACACACACACATTTTAACTTTTCACTTCCTCCCTCCTCCTTTTCTTCAAGCTAAGAATTTACAATTCTGTCTGCCGGTTCTTTCCTGCTGCCAATAAACAGCAAATCTTTCTCAACACTTAAAAAAAAAAAAAAGAAAGAAAAAAAAAAAAACTTCACTGGACCCCACTACTGTCTCTATCTACTCTGTTCTATCTGCTTCTTCTTTCTGATCTTATTGTCTTCATTTCTCCTTGGATTCATTTCTTACCCCTTTGTCATTTGACTCGTGACATCATCACTGAACTGAAACGGCCCTCTTTAACTGACCAATGTCTCAGGTTTCTTCTCAACATGTTTGCTGCATTTAATGCTGTTGATCACTCTCTCCTCAGGTACTTTCTCCTGTCTGGACTTCTGTGACACTAAGCTCTCCTGGTGTCTCAAATAAAATCTGTCTGACAGAGGTTTAGCATCCTTTGCTCATTCATCATCCATATTATGCTCCCCACTTCTGTTCCCAAAGTTCTATCCTAGATGGCCCTTTCTTTTTCTGCACTATCTCTCTTTCTGTGACTTCATCAGCTCTCAATCATTCTATATAAATGACTCCCAAATTTATACATCTAGTCCCAGAACTTGAGTAGCAAATTACTAGCCACCCCATAGATATTTCAAATGGATGTTCTGGGGGTATCCAAAATGCAACATAACTAAAATATATAATCTTGGGGCAGTTAGGTGGTGAAATGCATAGAGCACTGGAGTGCAAAAAACCTGAGATCAAATCTGGTCTCAGAGACTTATTGGCTGTGTGACTCTGGGCAGGTCACTTAATCCTGTTTGACTCAGAGGAAAAGAGAGACAGAGACAGAGATGGAGACAGACAGAGATAGATGGAGACAGAGAGAAAATAGGTAAAGAAACACAAACAAACAAATAAATAAATAAATAAGATATATTTTCCCCCTTCCCCAAGCCTCCCCTCCTACCAAATGTCCTTTTTTATATACAAAGTATGGAAGTTTTTCCTTTTGCCCAGATTTGTCACATCATTATTATTATTGGCTCTTCACTCTCACCTCAAATCCAAGCCATTGCTAAATCATGCCCTGTGTACCTCCATACACTCTGCATCCATGCTCTTCACTCACAGAGACACCATTTTAGTTTTAACCTACATCACTTCTTGCTTTCTCATTCTCTCCCTGCCTCAAATCTCTCCCAGCTCTGATCATTTCTCTCCACCCAACCACCAAAGTGATTATCCTTGCCTGCAGAACACTAATCACTCCCTTAATCAGTCAATGCAATGGCTCTCTATTCCCTGGAAGATATACTAGTACTCCATTTGTCTTTTAAAGACCCTTACAGGCTCCAAGCTACCTATAAACTCTCATTATATCTACCTAAGCTCCTTCTTACACTATATGGTCCATCCAAAGTGGCTTTCCCCACTTAAGTATGCCTTCTTATGTCTCTGTGAAGTACCACTGACTGGTCCTCTTCCTCCCTCTCAGTATCATAAACTCCCCAACTTCCTTTACAATGCATAACAATCCCCACCTTTAACATGAAGCTTTTCCTGGTCTCCCCAACTTTTTGTGCCCTTCCTCCTTAAACCACATTTATATGTACGTTGTAGTTATTCTGCATGTACTTATATATGTATATATTGTCTCTTCCAGTAGAATGTAATCTCCTTGAGGGCAGGCACTTTCAGCCTTATACTGTATAGGCCTAGTGCAGTGTTTAGCACATAGTAGACAGTCAATAATGTTTATTGATTGTGTTTTTGAGGGCAGAGGCTGTGTTCATTCTAGGACATACTGAATTTGAACTGAATGTAAAGGATACAGGTAGAAATATCTACTTAGACATTTGGGGACATGGTTTTGAGATCAAGTGAATAAGTGAACCTTACCACCCATTGGTCATCCAAATTAAACAGGCCTACATCATGAAGCAGATTCTGTGGAAGTCAAGAAAAATGTAACTGACTTTTTAATTGACATCATAATTGTTAGTAATAACTCCCACTGATCTGCAATTCATCTGTTTCTTCAGCCCACCATTGATGTGGTGATCCTGTGTGGGGAAGGAAAGCCAGATTCACAATGTTTATACTAATAAGAGCTTGGGGTTGCCTTTTTAAATGAAAGCCAGATTTCCAATGTTTATATTAACAAGAGATTGTTTTGGGTTGCCTTTTTAAATGATCCTGTTTCTTATTGGGAGCTATGATTCCTAACATAATAGCAAGAACAACTATGCTTCCACAGTGCCTTCTTCCCAATCACCATAGGAGGTAGGCCAGTATTATTTTCCCCCATTTTACTGATGAGAAAACTGAGGTTCATAAAATGAACCACAATCACCCAGCTAATAGGTGCCAGAGCCAGAATTTATATCTTCCAACTCCATTTCCCCACCCATTATACTCCACTGCTTCTCCTAGTGATATATTACAACTAAACTTTATCACAAAATAGCTTTTCAAAAGTCAGTTAATCCAGTTTGTCTTAGCATAAGGATCCCCTCTACAATGTCCCTTGGATTGAAATTAATTGAAAAAATATTGAAGGATGTTTATTATTCATAATTATTATAAAGTGCAGAATTTGCTTTAGAATGTCTAGGTTTGTCTACTGGTGGAATATTAAAAGTGAATTTGGTGCTTTCTTTTCTGGCCTGAGTCCATAAAGTTACTCTGAGATTTTTTTTTTCTTTCCTAAATATTTTTGCAAGAGCAAAAAAAAGTGAAGCCTATTTTGCTTCATGTCCTCTCAAACAGCATTAAGGACTCACAGCCAGAGTTCTGAGTGGTGGCAGCTGGCCCATGTTATGAGGTTTCTGCTAAAACAGATGGGAGGGAAACGCAGCAGCATTTCATTTTTACCACAAACACGTCCAAAATTATCTAAAGCCCTTACTGACATACTACAGGCTTGGGAGAATAAAGAATAAATTTAATTTTGAAGTATGAGAATATCATATCCTAAAAAGTAGTAGTAGTAATAGCAATAAAAATAATAATAGTTAATATGCCACTTTAACATTTGTAAAGAGCTTTACAAATATGATGTCATTTGATCTTTGTAATAACCCTTCATAACATTAGAAGCTGTTACTATCCCCATCTTACAGATGGGAAAACTGAGGCTAATAAACATTAAAATGACTTATTTACTCAGAATCACATAGCTATTAAATACTTGGTAGAATTTAAACTCAAGTGTTCCTGACTCTGACTAGTCAGAGTCTAGTATTTTAGCTATACTAGTATTCTATCTACTAGTAGAAAGGCTTGTAAAGCAAGTTGGGATGAAGACAAGCAAAATGCAACATGATTCAGATATTTATTATTCCATTTAACTCAATGAAACAACCATTAGTAGAGTATGACAGATCCAAAACAAGTCCTTGCCCTCAATGAGCTTATATATTTTTATATATGATACATATGTTGTTAGTAAATAACACAAAGTTTACAAAGTAAATTTAAAATAATGGCGGAAGTGGGGCAGGGAGATGGAAAGGTCAGGAAAGGCTTCAAATAAGAGATCTCATCTGAGCTAACCCTTGAAGTGAGCTAGGTTTCCAAGAGATAGAAATGAGATTCATTCCAGAAAGTAGAAAATAAGGAAAAGCAAATATGGATATTTGAATGGAAAGTTGAATATATAAGTAGAAATTAAGAAGAGGTAAGCATGAAAACCCATCATAATTTCACAAAATAAAATAACTACATATACTGGTAGACTCTTGAAAGTATAATAAAGCATACTAGAGAGGCTCTATTTTCTTCTGATCAACCACCTGTGCTAGCTCAGAAGTTTTTAAATAGGAGGAAACTCCTGGCTGTTTCTAGCTGATGATGAGGAGAGCAACTTCTGCCTAAGCTCTGGTACAGAATAATTCTCCAGAATTCTGAACCACTCTCTCCTCTGTGTCAGTCAGTACCTGAGTACACTACCACATCCATCATTTGACAGAAAAATCATTTTGGGACTGTAGGAACATGAAATCATTGAGAGGTAGGAAGGAAGGCTCAACCTTCTTAATCTTCAGAGACTTAAGATATCTAGAGCTGGAAAAGATGACGGAGGTTATCTAGTCTAAGCCCCTTATTTTTGCAACTGAAGAAACAATCCAAATTGATTAAATCACTTGTTACATAGGTAGTTACATCTGAGGAAGGATTTGCATCCCAGCTTATCTGACTGCAGGTCAAAGACATGCATATTAAAGAAGCATGAATCAGCATCTCATATCTATCAGATTAGCAAAAATAATTTAAAGCAGTGAAACTCTGGGTTGTAGATAAACAAGCACCTAGGTTCATTGCTGCTGACTTAAAAATTTATAGTATCTTTTTGAAGAACAATATGGCAAGAGTCAAGAAAGTTCTCAAAGTGGTCATGTTCTTTGATGCAGTAATTCCATTGCTGATCATATACCTGAGAGTGTGGAGTGGGCAAGGCCATTCCCAATTACTCGGACTTTTGTCCTGACCCTGGACTTTGATGACTCTGGAAGAGAGAAACGATGACTTTGTGCAACTCTGCCTCACTTAAATACAATTCACCTAGGAATCAAGACATCTTGTGATGTCATTGATCTTCTTCAAAAATGAAAATAAACAACATCAGAAACAAACAAAAAATGATTAAAAGATTTTTCTTAAAACAATTATTTATAATTGCAAAATATTAGGAAACAATCTATATGTCTAAAAGTGGCCTATTAATGGATTAGAATACTATGAAGCAATCTTATCGAGCAGGGGTGAAGAATATTTAAAAATTCAGAAAGGTGTTTAAATTAAAAAAAAAAAAAAGCAGAACCAGAAGAATATATACATTAGTTATAAACATGTAAGAGGAAAAAAATGGAGGATTATAAATAGTCAAAGAATCCCAACATATAACTAATAATAGCTAGTTTTTCTATAATGCTTTAAAATTACAAAGTATTTTGAGTGGTTATCCCATTTAGAAGGGTAATTGAGAAGTCATCTTGAATGAATATATTTTATGCATTAAAATGAATTAACTTAAATGAGTGATCATTAAGTAAATTTAATTAGTAGTACTGATGATAGCCTCAAGTTTATGATAAATCATTTTTTAAAACTGGGGTTGATGTTTTGCATTCCAAGGACTTCCCAGTGAGCCAGCCTCATGCTCACCCTGGATTCACGAAACCATAATGTCTTAGTCATTTTTTTTAGAGCCTTTTGGTTGCTGAGATTGTTCCATGGACAGATTTGTACCTGTATTGATGTGTTCAATGTGCTTATATCCTGCAGAACAACAAGCCTCCCAATCCACCAGCCTACATCTTTATGATTGATGTTTCCTATAGTAATGTGAAGAATGGCCTAGTCAAGCTCATCTGCGAAGAATTGAAGACTATCCTGGAAAACCTTCCAAAGTAAGATGCCATGGTATATTTTATACTTCTGGCAATGCTGATTAGAAATTAAATCCTCGTAGTGAGAACTCCCTCTATTAATGCAGATTATAATGCCTCCATGACTTTAGTAGAACAAAATGGCTAGCTCATGGACACACAGCCAGGAATCACTTGAGATACTGTTCAAAACCAGGTTTTCCTACCTTCAAGTCCAGATCTCTTTCCATTATGGTCTCTTATCTACATGAAAAACTTTTTTTTTTCAATAAAATTAAAAAAAAAACCTTCAGCTTAATATTTTGGAAAGGGGAATTAATAGGGTGGGGAAAATAGACTGAATTTGGAGTCAAAGAACCTGGGTTCAAAAATGGGCTATACCACTTATTCCCTATATGATCTTGGACATATCACCTAAACACTGTGGAGGTAAATCTGGTTTTTATTTGAAAAAAATTAGCCAATCAGACTAAGTGATCCTTAAAGTTCCTCCAGGTTTCAAATCTACAATTTTGTGTTATTAAAGATGGAACCTCATTCATCCCTTCCTCTTTCCCCAAACCTATAATATATTCAGTGTTAAGGCAAGTGGTGGTGATTTCTATTCATTCACCCATTGCATTCATTCATTAGGCAGTTCGTTATTAGGCAATTAAAACCTATGGGACATTGTGCTCAATGCTGAGGAATATCAAGAATGCAGCTAAGGCATAGCTATTGCCCTCATGGTGCTTGCTCTGAGCTGGTAAAAGCAAAGGAAACCCTGTGGTGACTGATGGTACTTTCCATTAGTGAACACTTTGGAGAAAAGTCAATTAAAAGCTTTAGGAAAGGTTCTAAGGAGATTGCTCTTTTTTGGTGGCAGCCCAAGTTATTGGCTAAATTTCTGGTGTCTGTAGCATATGTCCACCATCAATCCTTATTGCATCTGCTTCCGGTAGGTGCGCATGTTGGAGACTCTAAGCCAGATTGTGTAATAACAGAGAAGAGTATTTTATGGTAATGAAGACAATCCTGTTCATACAATGCTATTCAACAGTTCTGAGGAAATTAACTTGTAGACTTCAAAGATTTACAAGGAAGCAATTTTGTCATTTGTAAGGTTTGAAGCTTGTCCACACCTCAGTTTCCTCATTTATAAAATGAGGGAATCAATTGAACCAACAGACTATAATCATAGCCTCAGAGAATCCTAGATTGGGAGCTAGAACAGATCTTGGAAGCCATCAAGCCTACTTGAAGGGGATTCCCAAATCAGCTCAGGTTCTGCTCCTGTAGCACAGCCTTCAGTTCTCCATCTATGATTCTATAAATTGGATGATGGTGTTATTAGAACCAATTAGGAGATGAAGCTACTATCCATGAGGAAGCATGTAGCCTAGTAAATGGAGCTCAGTGTGTGCCCCAATTGCAGCCCCTCCACTCTTACCTTTACTTAGCCTCTCCTGGCTTATGGGGAAGTGGCTTGTTGTGCTGTAGGCGAAGCAGCCAGCCCTAGGATGGTCAGAAGGTCTAGTGCTTGGGGTCCACCTTCCAGAATGATGACCTTTGTGATTTAGAACTTCCCTTTCCTAGGTGTAAAGTGGAAGTGATACCTCTGCTGTAGGCCTTGCTGAGTTTGTGGTATGGCACTATTTAGAGTGGGGAAAGATTTGAGATGGTCTGGTGTGGAGTCTGGTAATTCTAGAAGCATTTTTTTTTAATCATCCCATGTTACCTAAAGCTTTTTCTTATTTTTAGTCTGTTAGGACTGAAAAGTAGGGCCTTGAGTATCAGGGTAGATGAATGGCTCAAGAGACAGCCAAAGGGCCAGACCCACATACCAACCTTCCCTCCCCACCTCCCTTTGCCATGTCCCCTGGAGATGCATCAGAAAAGAAAAAAGTCGAAATTATAAAACATGTTCTTTAGATGTGTTTTAATAATTCAGCCTGTTGAAGATTAAATCATTTTAGGACAAAGTTTCTTTGTTTATCAAGGTTCCTCAAGTATGTTCTCATGGAGAGAAGCCTGATGTTTTGTAATATTCTGAAGACATTTAGATTAGAAACTTCAAAATACATTAATTCTGGCTTTTGAATGTACCCAGACAACTCCAGGCTACTTCCTCTTTCACATCATTGAAAGATAGCTGAATCCAGTGGGAAATCATGTTCCACATTCTTCAATAGGGTCATTTCTTTATTTCTTTTCTCCTTTTTAAAAATCTACTCCTAGTCAGCTATTGCAAACACCACTCTTTGTCTGCTCGCTTCCTTCTGTCCTGAGGAGACAGGGTATATGGGAGCTGCTCAAGGCCTTTACTGTCCTCTGAGAGCCCTGAGGAGGAAAGGGCCACAAGAGCTCTACCTATAGGTGCCAACATGGCAGGGGGTCATACCTCCTGCCTCCTCCTATGGAGACACCCTTCTTCCCTGCAGCTATAGGAAATTTACTACACTGGAGTTTCACATTCTCCTATCAGTCTGTATTATACAACACAATCTCCCTCTCACCCTTTTCCCTTGCACCCCCCCCCCCTTGGGGGCTTAGATGTCTCCCTAGGGGACAAGTTGCCCCATTTCTTGGTTGATCTCATGATTAAATTCCCCTCTGGGTCAATGCCTCTGATTCACTGCTTCACATCCCACGCATCTGGTGAAGTATATCTAACTATGGAGCTATATTTAGTATTCTAATTTTCATTCAATAATAGAACATCTATAAGTATATAAAGAAAGGATCAAAGAACTGTAGAATAGGGAAGGATGGATCTACCTCACTGTACAGGTGAGGAAACTGAGGTACAGAGAAGGGAAGAGATGTCCCCAAAAGGTGTCTGTAACAAATCTACTTCCTCAGATTCATACTTTCAAATACAACAGCCAGACACAGACTATCTTTATTTGTCTGTCTCTCTCTCCTATTTGATATGAATTAAAATATATTCTAGACCAGGATTACTCCAGGCTACTATTATAATTCATGCTTGAGATTTAGACACTGAGAAGTACTCATGAACAATAAAAAATTAAATAAAGAGAAATTAACCTAACAATTAAAGATTTAAGAAGGATATGCAGGTAGATATTCTTGCCATCTCCTTTCATATTTGTTCTGGCAACAGCACCTGGTCATAATGATAAATCAACTTGCATGGAGAAAGATAAAAGACCTCTTTTCAAGGAATATTCAAAGGAATACCAATTCCTAAAAAAAAAAAAAAAAAAAAAAAAAAAAAAGATTGAGCTGTTTTTTTCTCCAGTTGCAGGAAACCACATCTATACCTCAAACCCTAAATTCTTGGACCAGTCAGATCCAAAAGGCAGCCCCCTCTTCTCTTTTGAAACTTTCCAATATTTATAAACCATACTACTCCTATCACAATATGTCATCATGACCATCAGAATACAATATTCACAGGGCAAAAATTTAAGTTTACAGCCAAGAAAAATTAACCTGTAAAGTTGAATTTAATTCTCTGGGGGCAGAGAAAGGGAAAAGGGAGTAGACTTAATGGAACAGAGGACTGTCAGGTACATTGAAACATTTTTTTAAGTGCATAGGAGAGAACAGAAGAAAGCCCAGTGAAGCAAGATAATTTTGATAATATATATAGTAATATATAATAATTGAAAGGAATATATAGAATTTAATATATATCATGTTATTTATATGTAAATATGTATGGGATGATGTGTAATATATACACATATGTAAATAAACATGATATATATTAAATTCTATATATTAATATATACATATACATGTATATATAAATATCTAGAAGGAAGGGCTTTGAAACATATGTGTGTGTGTGTGTATATATATATATATATATATATATATATATATACATATATATATGCTATATATACAGTATATATATGTATATATATATTCCAGTGTTTTTACACCTTACTCTCCACCACATACTCTTTGATCCAGTGAACCTGGGCCCATGGCTAGTCTACAAACAACACACTCCTATCTCAGTTCTGGCCATTTTCACTGACTGTACTCCATTCCTAGAATACTCTTCTACCTCTATTTGGACTACTAACCTCTTTGACTTCCTTTAAGAATCAATTAAAATCCCACCTCCTTATAGAAAGCCTTTCCCAACCCCACTTAGTTCTATCTCCCTTCTTTTCTTAAATATTTTCTATTTATCCTGTATATCACTTGCTTTATATAAATCTGTTTGCATGTTGCATAAATATGTGCATATTTATATTAAATCTAAATGCATTTGTAATACTTTAATGCTAAGAGTATGAAGTAGAGATTCACATTTTCATAAATTTTTTCCCCTGAGGCAACTGGGGTTAAGTGATTTGCCCAGGATCACACAGCAAAAAAAAAAAAATTCTCTTTGTGTTTTGCTGTATGGGAAAATGCTTTTTTGGTGTTTAAGGTTAAAATTTTAAAAAAAAGGAATTTAGGGGATCATTAGCAGATTTTTCCAAAGAATCTTTTTCCTGTTGTGACTTGAAGGCTGTAGTTCATTGCCTTACCTTTTCTACAAGGAAGCAATCAGCCTCACCTTTAATTCAGTGTATACAAATATTCCTCCAGAACAAGTATATTAGGGAGGGGGATAACATAGGACTTTGTGCAGTCAGAGTCAAAGGTGGAAAGTCATTACCATTGAAAAGAGAACAGGAACACTTTCAAAATCAAGTAACATTTAATTTTGGCTTTAAGGAATGGTTAGGGAAAAAAAGAGAAAGAAAGAATGAGTAGGAAATGAATCAGTGATTTGGGACCAGGTGGACATGGGAAACTGCATTCAAGAGATACAAAGTCAAATGTAAGATTTAAAGGGAAAAGTCATTGGGGAGAGGAGTAAAGAGGAGACATACTATGTTTTGTAAGCAGCTCCTGTATACAATTACAGACCACTTCTTCCCATTCCCTGACTAAACTTGCAGAATAATCGTTGATTCTTTCTTTGTTTTGTTTCCAGGGAAGAGCAAGAAGAGACCTCTGCCATTCGGGTAGGATTTGTCACCTATAACAAAGTCCTCCACTTTTTTAATGTCAAGAGCAACTTGGCCCAGCCCCAGATGATGGTGGTGACGGATGTGGCAGAGGTCTTTGTTCCTCTCTTGGATGGCTTCCTGGTCAACTATCAAGAATCTAAGGCCGTCATTCATAAGTAAAGAATTTTTCATGCTTTTCAATCTAGATCCAATTTTTAAGTATTGCTCTGTCTCTGGTTGAGTCAGTGCCACTTGGCATAAAGGACCCAAAATTTAACATCAGCAAATCTAGGTTGAGACCTGGCTTGGCCAGATTTCTGGTTACTATCTCAGTTGCCCTATCTGCAAAAGGAAGGAGTGGAATTAAATAAGCTAGAAGGGAACTCTGAGGTCATTTAGGCCTACCACAGGCATGCTGGTAAATGTTTTAACAATTGGCTTGCTGAAATAAAATAATGTGTACTTGACTCACTTTTCAATTTAATCTATATTAATAAGCCATTGCTTTCTTAAGTCTAGACATCCAACCAAACAATAAATCAAACCTTGATTTATAGTGCTTGCCAATTTCTGAGGTGTAAATGTTCACACTGAAAAATTAATAATCATCTAAGGTGCCTGTCCTAACTGGTACTGGCACACCCCTGACCTCAACCCCTCCCTGAATAATATTCTCTTCTACAATCTTAAATCATAAGATCATGGATTTAAAACTGGAAGAAAACTGAGAAGCTCCTGAGTTTAACTCCCCTCCAACCTCCCATATTGCAAATGAGGAACTGAGGCACAAAGAGATTAAATGACTTTCTCAGTATCTCATGACTAGTGAGTGTCAGGGAATAAAAAGAGCAAAGGAACTCACCTTCTCCTGACTCAAAATTTAATGCCATATCCTCTGTGCCATGGTGTCTATCAATGAATTAAAGGACCTGAGTTCAGTCAGAGTTCAGCTATAAATTGGTGAGACTTTGAGCAGATTGCCTGTGTCTCCATTTCTTCATCTGTAAAGTCAGAGAGCTGAACTAGATGAAGACCCTCATCTCTCAGTGTTATGACTGATAACAAGGTCATTGATCTGTAATGGAGTAAATAAGGAGGCCTGAGGTTCATTGGTGGGTTTTTTCTACCCAAAGCCTTGATCTCTCTATAAGATCATGGTCCAGGAATGCAGACATTCCCTGAGAGACCAGGACACATCAAACATGCCATGGTGGGTATCAAAATGAGGCCATCGTAGGGGGCTGAGAAGCTAAGAATTTCTTTTGGTAATGACCCTTACTCTTTCTTGTAGCTTGTTGGACCAGATTCCAGAGATTTTTGCTGATTCTAATGAGAATGAGACAGTCTTTGCTCCTGTCGTCCAAGCTGGCATGGAAGCCCTAAAGGTGAGCACACTTCTCAGTCTGTGATAACTAAGTCTTTGCTGGAAATTATTTTTAAGGTCATTTGCTGTGATCTCTATAGGACTCTAGATCCTCAGTCATGGGGAGAAATCACTTAAATTTTTTTTTTTAATTCCCAGTTTTTCTAGTCTTTACATTCCAATCTGAACATCAGCATGTAAATGTTTCTTTGATGAACTTTATAAAATCTTATTTGTAAATTGTTTCAACAAGGGAAGCTAGATAGAGCACTGGCCCTGAAGGCAGGGGGATCTGAGTTCAAATTTGACCTCGACATTTAACACGGACTAGTTATATGAGTCTTGGCAAGTCACTTAACCCCAACTGCCTTACCAAAAAAAAAAAAGAAAGAAAGAAAAAGAAATGAAATTGTTTCAGCATCATCTCCTATACTGAATAAATGGGGCCAAATGTCTCAATTATTTTACTTTTGGATGCTCAGACCTGTCTTGAGCCCTTGAACCCCTATAAAAATGGAAATTCTCTGCCTGGAAAAAGAAGCAACTTAGTGTGATGAAGAAACTCTTGGTTTTGGAGTCAATAGAGTCAAATTGTAATGACTCAACAGACAAGAATTTATTAAGTATTTACTCTGTGCCAGGTATCAAGGATAGAGCAGTGAATGAGACGCTGTCTCTGCTACTTGTTACCTGTATGTCCTAGTGGCGTCACAGATCATTTCCCTCTCTATAAACTGATATCATAGCACTAGACCTTAGATCACAAAATCTGAACATTGGAAGGGTCTTGCTGGCCTTCTTGTTCAACTCTTATTGGAATGCTCTCCATCCCATCCCCAGCTAGTGGTCTTCCTGTCTTTTCTTGAGGATCTCTAAGAAAGGGGAACCCAGGACCTCTCAAGGAAGCCCATTATACTCTTGAAGGGAGATTTTCCTAATTCCCAAACTAAAATCACCTCTTTGCAACTTTACTCTTTGCTCTTCACTTCTGCTCCACATGGAGTCCCCAGATGTGACACAAGAAGAACTCTAATTCTGATCATAGAATGAAGTAATTCCAAGATAACCTCAGACAGATGTCTTGCAAAATGCTTCCTTCAAGCCTGATTTTATTGATGTGGGTACCCTCTCCACCAATACAGACTGCAATCCCTCAATACTCATATAGACAATCATCAAGAATTGAGCAATCCATTTCTGTATGGCCAACTTGATGATGTCTTTCTCTTTCTTCATGCCTGAATGACAAACCCCCAGAGTCCCTTCCTGGGATTGCTCTCAAAGGGTTTCCTGTCTGGGAGAATCTGCCAGAACTTGTGATTCTCTCCCATACTTTTCAAGAACATAGGATCACTTCCACACCATAAGGAGGAATTGGAAGAGGGCTTTTTGGTCATAGAATTTGTGAGAAAAGTATGTCACACGCCCCCCCCCCCCCAATCAACTGAAACTGCCACAATGGCACTAGCTAACACTTACTTACAAGAATTTGAAAGAAAAGCAGCTAAATATGGGAACACTGCCTATTTGTTTAAAATGTTTGAAAAAAATGAGCAGAGGCATGGCCTTTAAAAAAAATGGCAGGTCTGGGACTGGTAAAGGAACCATTAATAAGTACAGGGCTGAAGGCCAAGGAACCCCAATGGAAGAGTATAAAAGTGAAGTTTTTCTCCTGGAAGAGCCAATGGCAGTTATTTGGAAACTTTCCTCCCCCATGGTAATAATATCTTTGCTTGCTCTTTGATCGCTGCCAAAGAAAACCTCTCTGTAATCATCAGAAGTAATAAACTTCCCAGGCCCAGCAGATGGAGTGGAAACAAACAGAATCCACATCCAAATGGACTTGTCAGAAAGATAAAGAGGGACTCTTTGGAAGCCTCTTGTGCTTGTTTTCTCTGAAATTCCTTGACACCACGTTTCCTGCTGTAAATGCTTCCCTGCTCACAGAATCCAATACTTTTAATAGACATCTTATTTTTTCACATCTCATTCAATCCTTTTAAAACTAGAACCTTCCATGAGCAAGGAGTTAATATTGCACTTCATTTTTACCAAAATAAATCTTCCAAGTTATCCATAATTGACGTCCTCCATGACAATAGGTGAAGAGAGATAGGATAGAACTTAACAGAAGTTTAGCAATAAATTACTTTTGTACTTATACTTAAAACATGCATAACTTTTTCAGGCTAAGGGGACTTTTCTTTAAATTATCTATAATACATACTTAATTTTCAGTTTTGGGGGAATAGAGATAGCAAGAAACAGACAAGTAATTTTGTTGATATAGAAAATTCCCATTTGAGAAAATTGCTTCTATCAATATATAATAAAGACCTAATTGTGAGATGAAAGGAAAGCCTATCTCAAATTTATTTGCATGGAAAACCAGAGAGGAAGTTTGGAATTTCTAACCCTAAATCAGTTATTTGTCTGAGAATCTGGCTCAAGATACAGAGTTAAAAAAGAAAAGACTAAATGTTGACATAGGGGTATTCTGCCTGGATTTTGTTAATTGGGCATGGCATGGTTTTGACTAAAATATTCTAGTCTGCCCTTATTATGGAGAGTATATAGCCACCCAGAAGCTGGTATGAAGGACCAAGGCCCAGCCAAGACAATGGAAGTAATAACACTCATTGAAGAACCAAGATGCCCAAGAGGGAATGAGACAATGGAAGCAATAGAGATGTAGCCTTCAATTGGGAAGCAGCAAAGACATGATGCTCAGTTGCAGGCCTAGCAGAGAGCAGGTGTGGATGGAGCAATATAAGAATGTCAACAATAGCTATCAGCCACTCTCCCTCTGAAGTTGACTCTCGGGTCACTGTGGACACTCATGTAACTGCTTAGGTCTCATTTTCCATATCTGGAAAACAAAAGAATTAAACCAGATGACTTCTGGGTTCCCTTTCAGCCTTCTATCTGTAATCCTAAAATGCTATCTACTTGACATTTCTTGGTTCCCTTCTCAGAAAAACTTGATTTATGGGTGTCATCTCTAATTCATTATGAGGAAAATGAACTTCAGCCCAGATGAGTGCACTTATCTCAGTTAAACTGTTATTATAAAATTGACTTTAAAATCATGGTCTTTGGTACAAGCTTCTCTCCAACCCTGTGTTCTAAGTCAGTTCTATGTTATTCTTGATTGTTTCCTCCCTTGTTTCAGTCTCTAAGATGACCCTTTTCCTCACTTAGAGCCAAGCCTCTAATTGATACTCCTTCCTATCCCTTTTGACAGATTACCTCTGCCACAATCCTCTTCCATATTTAATTTCTTTTTTTTTTCTACTGGTTTCTACAAAACACAACTTCCATCCTTAACTCTCATTTGGGCCTTCCATCCCCTCAAGCTATCATCCTATATCTCTCCCCCTTTTTCACATCCATCTCCTAAAAATATTGTCTGCATTCATTATTTCTACTTCCTTTTGTATTACTCACTTCTCAACCATTTGTAATCTGACTTCTATCTTCATTATTCAACTACAACATCTCTCTGCAAAGCTACAAGATGATATCTTAGTTACAAAACTCAATGACCTTTTCTCAGAACTTATCATTATTGTTCTCTGCAGCATTTGACATTGTTGATCATCATCCACTCCTAGGCACCTGCTCCTACCTAGATTTTCATGACACTAAATTCTCTCCCTCTCCTTCTCCCTTTCTCCTCTCCCTCTTTCTCTCCCTCTCTCTCTTTCATTCTAATGAATTTAAGTATCATCTCTATCCAGATAAATATATCTAACCCCAGTGTCTCCCTTAAATTTTCTCTGTGTCTTCAATTGCTTTCTGGACATCTCCAGCAATAATCTTCTCAAATGCAACACATTTGAAACAAAACTCATTGTCTTTCCCCTAAATTGCCTCCTCTTCATAACTTCTGTATTTCTAGTGAGGGCACCTGGACCCTTCTTTCTCTGCCAAATTAACATTCCTTCACACATGATCAGGTAGTTCCAATTGTCCCTTCTTGCCTCTAGAAGAAAATACAAACTCCTTTGTTGATTTTAGAATCCCTTGCAGCCTATCTCCAGCCTTTCCCAGACATATTGCATCCCGTGTTCTAGTAAGAGATGGTTCTCCTTGCACAACATTCCATCTCCTATGTCAGTGGCTGGCATGCACTCTCCTCTTCACCTCCACAAATGGATCCCTGTTATTGTGGTCCAGCATGTCTGACTCTTTGTGACCTCCTGTGGGATTTTCTTTGCCAAGATGATAGACTGATTTGCCATTTCCTTCATTATCTCATTTGATAGATAAGGAAACTTGAGACCAACAGGGTTAAGTAAAGTCACTTAAGTAACTTTAAATTAAATTAAGTGAAATTAAGTGGCCCAAGATCACCTAGGTAAAAATTGTCTGAGACCAGATTTTAACTCAGCAAAATGAGTTTTCCTGACTTCAGTCGTAGAACTTTATCTATTAAGCCATTTAGCTACCCAGTGGGATCCCTAGCTTCCTTCAGAGCTCAACTCAAGGACCACCTCCTGCAAGAAATTGATATGTGTGTGTGTCTGGTTTTGATGATGATCCTTTTGTTTGTTTGTTTTCAACATTCATTTTTGTAAGACTTTGCCTTTCAAATTTTTCTCCCTCCTTTACTTCCTCCATCCTCAAGACAGCAAGCAACCTGATAGAGGTAAAATAAGTGTAATTCTTTTAAACATATTTCCATATATGTCATGTTGTGCAAGATAAAAAGACCAAAAAGGGAAAAAAACTATGAGAAAGAAAAAAACAAAAAACAAAAAATAAACAAAAAAGGTGAAAATACTATGCTTTGATCTTCCTTCAGTCTCCATCATTCTTTTTCTGCATGCAGATGGCACTTCCCATCACAAGTCTATTGGAATTGTCTTAAATCACCTTATTGTTAAAAAGATCGAAGTCCATCACAGCTGATCATCACATAATCATCTTGTTGCTGTGTACAATCTAGTGTTGTTGGTTCTGCTCACTTTACGCAATGTGATTGTAATCTTGATTCTCCCAGGTGCTAGTGTTCTCCCCTCCCTGAAATGACTTTGTACTTGTATATCTTACATTTCTAAGTAGATATTGGATCACCACTCCCCAAGAGAATGTAAAGTCTGTGAGGGTAAAGATTGTTTCATTTTTGTCTTTGTATCCCCAGTGCCTGCAACAAAGTAGACATTTATTATTTCTTTATAACCAAGTATGAAAGTAAGTTAGTTGCAGTATATTTCTAATTTCCACCTATGTACAAAAGTGGGATGAGAGTTGGTGTCCAGGAAATATCTTCTCAGAAAAGGAGATGGAATGGTCAGGTGGTCAAGGAAAGGGCTAATCAGGGAGAGGCCCAGATGTTGCCCTGGTGCTTATGAAATGTGAAAAGCCCTAGAAGGAAGTGCCTTTTATGGAAGACTAAGGGAGCAAAACATGGATAAATATTATACAGGAGGAGGTATGAAAGACTTGTGATCTGTACTACTGGAAGGAGTATCTGCATCCAAGAAATCCTAAACCTACTGGAGTGCCTAAGTATTTATGACTAGTCTTTCACTAAAGCACAGGAGAATAGCAAGCAGAACAGAGTTTTGGAAGTAGATGACCCGAGATAACATGAATGATCTCCTAGTCTCTACAATTGAAGGGATTGGACCAAATGAAATTCAGAGTCCCTTCCAACTTTAAAACCTCATGATCCTATGCAAACATTGCTGATGCCTCCTTTTGGTGTAGAGGTAATTTTTGGAATTTTTCAAAGTTGCACAAACAAAATAATTCCTGCTCAACTAGAGAAGCATTACATCTCTCTGTCCACTTATCAAGGAACAGCGCGGCAACATGCAGAAAAGCCCTTACTCAGAATATTAGCCTCATTTTGAGCCCCAACATATCCCTAATAATAAGTATTGCCCATTTAGGACAAATGATCATAGACCTAGAATTGAAAGGAACCTTAGGGGCTATCTAATCCAATAAATTCCACGCCCATTTTATAGATGAAGAAACTGCAGTCCCAAGGGGTTGAATTATTTATTTGATCAAGATCTCACAAGTGAGTTGAGTGGGACTTGCTCTAAGCTATGAAGAGGCTGTATGTGATCTTTGTCCAGGAAGAGGGCCCATACATGGATGAATGTACAGATCTTTGAAACTTTGCAGAGAGAAAATTATGTCTGTCTGAGGTTTCTTCCCCCTTCCAGATCTGTGATCCTGTGTAGAAATAGAACTTTGCCAGAGACTTCCTTTTTTGGAAATGTTTTGGACCACAAATCACTTCTGTTTCGAATAGATTGTAAGCTGCTTGTGGGAAGAGGGTGTGTCATTATTAATCTCTATTTTCTAGTATCTAGAGCTGTACCCTGCACATTTGTTGTTGTTGAGTTTTTAGTTAATTGAGTTTAATTTTAAATCAACTTCCCATGTCCCCATTCGAGGTTTTCTTGACAACGATACCAGAGTATCTTTCACTAGCTCATTCTATAATATAGAAACTGAGTCAAACAGGATTAAATAACTGGCATGGGATCACACAACTATTAAATGTCTGAGATCACATTTGAAGTCAGGTCCTCCTGACTTCAGGACCAATGCCCTTCTCCACCCAGCTCCTACCCATTACAGGGGTTTAATATATGTTGAATTGAATTGAAGAATGAATAGTAATTAAACTCCTGTGAACTCCCCAAATTTACAAAGTTGTATGATATGAAAATTAATCCCAATAGTTTCTAAGTAAGCACAGCATAGTGGAGGCATTTTTTTTTTTTATCCTTGTACTAGGCAGCAGACTGTCCAGGAAAGCTATACATCTTCCATTCATCATTGCCGACTGCCGAGGCCCCGGGCAAACTGAAAAGCCGAGATGACAGAAAACTGATCAACACAGACAAAGAAAAGGTATTTCACCTGCAGCAGCTTTTGTAGGTTCCACATTCCTTCATTCTTTCAAGAAGCAGACACATTCTTATCCCTTCTAAAAAACTGAATAGGGGGGCAGCGAGATTCATATCCCAGCCTCGGATTCTCAAAGGTGTCTTTGTGTTCCAATTGGTGAATAACTGAAATGTTGCCTCTTGACTTTCATATAAACTGAGTTAATTCTATTGTAACATCCATATTAAATGTCCAAATAATCCTCTTAGTCTAGGTTCCACATTAGGAAGATCACTGTTTGTCAAAGAGTTCCAATGCCTTTTCTCCAAGGTTGGGAATACTTCATATTTCTTACCATATACCTGGGTGATGTAGGGCCACCACTCCCCTACTGCACCAAACCCCACTCCTGGCTAGACTGTTTGAGAATATTGATGCTTTATGTCCCCAAGGAATTCCCTGCCCTTTGTGGAGCCCAGAATCATTTATCTATACAGAGAGTTCCCAGTTATCATTTTGTCATATTTCTAGAACTGCTTGTTTTGTTTTGTTGGGGTAGATAGCTGTTCCCTTAAGGGAATAGTTCTCAGGGAAAGGAAGTTTAGAAAATAAAAACATTTGCATTCAGACAACTAAGTATCACAAAACTTTCTGTATGGATCACACTGTAGAGAGGAGGAAAGAAATAGCATAATGAGAATGGTGTGGACATGTTCTAATGGGGATGGTGTAAACTTGTAATAGGGATGTATAGACCTGACCTAATGGAGAAACTATGGACCTGAACTACTGGGGAGAGTGTAGATCCAGTCCTAATGGGATGGTGTGAACTCTTAAACTAATGAGAAAGTATGGATCTGAACTAATGAGAATGGGTGTGGATCTGTACTAATTAGGATGGTATGGACTAAAGGGAAAAGTGTGGATCTGTACTCATAGGAATGATGTAAACATATTAATAGGGATGATATAGACCTAAAATAAGGGGGAAAGTATGAATCTGTACTAATGGGAATAGTGTAGATATGTATTAATGAGTATGGTATAGATTTATACTAACGGGGATAATGGAGACCTGCACTAATGGAGATGGTATAGACCTGTACTAATGAGGAAGGGGTAAGAAAGAAGAAAATTTAGCCAAGTCACATAAGCTACATTTTCCTAGGAGGCCAGAGCTGGAAACAGAGGCAGAGCCAGAGCATCCCTAAGACTTCTTAGATAACTACCAAAATTCTTGGGATTTGGACATGAATAATTGCAAGCTGATCAGGCTACAGCATGTAGAGAAAGGCCCTTTGAGACATAGAAACTGAAGCCTACAGATCTGAGCCTCAAGCCATTCCTTTTTGGGGAGAGAAGTATCCTTTTGTGACTAGTCCCTTCTGTCTGACCTGCTCCACTCACTAAGATGAGAACCAGAATCCTCTCCTTACACAGGGCTTGAGTCTTTGCTTTCCTGAAGGCCTCATTTTCTTCCTCTGTCAAATGAAAGGATTGGTCCATTTGGGCCTTGAAGTCCCTTTGAGCTCTCGAACTATGAACCCATGAGCTGGTTTGTTTTTCAGCTACTTTCAAATTCAGGTCTACAGGCATTTATTAAGCATTTCCAGATACTAAATGCTGAGGGTTCAAAGAAAGAAAAAGTCACAAGGGGTTCAATCTGATGGGGGAGACAATATTCTAATGACTATGAACAAATAGGTTATAGACAGGCTAAATTGAAGGCAATGAGCAGAGGGAAAGTCGCAGACTTAAGAGGGATTGGGAAAGGATTCCTGTAGAAGGTGGAGTCTGAGCGGGGACTGGCAGGCAGCCAGGAGGCTAAGATGAGGGGGATGGGGGATACCCCCCAAAAATGTCTTGAGTCAGGAGAGATGGAGTGTCTTGGGCAAGGATCAGAGAGGAGGAGTTAATTTTTCACATGTGTGTGAGTTTTCTTTTTCATCTCTACCCTCAGACGCTTTTCCAGCCACAGACCAACATCTATGAAACCCTGGCTAAGGACTGTGTGGCAAGTGGCTGCTGTGTGAACCTTTTCCTCTTCCCCAATCAGTATGTGGACGTGGCCTCGATGGGCCTGGTGACCCTGCAGACTGGAGGCACGCTGTATAAATACAACAACTTCCAGGTAGCCAGCTCCCCCCTTCCCTAAGAAGCCAGATGCTTCCTATAGATGCCATCTGCTTCTATTTTACCAGATTTCCCTCTTCTCATAGGTTGGCAGGCTCTGCCCTCTTGTGGACAGAACAAATTTGAGTTCTAATTTTCTATGAAAGGTAGAAAACATCCCCAAAGAAGAATGCTCAAAAGGGAGTTCTGTCTTTTGCACACAGCTCCCCTGCTATCCTGAGCAGGCTCAGTTCTATGTTTCCTGGGGATTTTGCCCAAAATTGGAAGTTTTTCCCACTTTTCGCAAGAGGATTCTTTGCTTTCCTTTCCTTGCATGAAATGGTGAATGAGACTGAGTCTGCTTCATTACTCCCTGGCCAGTCCAGGACCACCTCATAGACTTGGAACAAACATTGCTCAGTTGGGATTTCAGAAATTATTTCACAAGTGTGAGGATGGTAGCTTAGCAAATAGAAATGCACAGTTAAAATCACAAAGAAATATGCTACGGGGGTAGTGGATCGAGTGCTGAGTCTGGAAGCAGGAAGGTCCAAAGTTGGATCTTGTCACAGAAATGTGTTAGTTGTGTGTTTGTGGGCAAGTCACCTGGCCTCTTTGGGGTCTAGTTCCTTTATCAGAAGAATAAGGGGGCTTAACTGGTTGATTTCTGAGGTCCCTTTCTCTGACTCTATGATCCTATTCAATTCCTACTGTATCCAAGGTACTGTGCTAGATACACCAGAATAAAAGATAAGAAACAATCCTTATCTTTTATTTATATTTTTTTTAACAGTCCTTATCTTTAAAGTGCATGTATTCTCAGCACTGAGCCTGTTTCTTTCTCTGTAAAATAAGATGATTGGATTAGACAGACTCTAAGGTTCTTTCCACTAGGAACATTCTCAGATCTGTGGAAGCTAATTGTTTTATCTCTAAATTTCCCCACCTATAAAATGGAAATAATGGTGCCCATTCTGATCTCTACATCCCTGTTGTAAAACATATATGTTTCTGGTAGGGTCGCTTTTCTCATCTTTTTTCCTCTTTTTGGTGTACACTGACAGACAAAATGTTCTTTTTTAGAAGCACTTGGACAGCCAGACATTTTTGAACGACCTCAGGAATGATGTCCAGAAAATGACAGGCTTTGATGCTATCATGAGGGTACGCACCAGCACAGGTAAATGTTGTAATCCCAATCCCAATCAATTCACACATTGGCCTGATCTGTGAGCCTCCCCAATGACAAAGAAGGGGGAAGTATCTCTGAACATCTAAGTACATGGGGCCCTGGAAGGGAGTAGATGGTCTGATTTCCACTTTCTTCCTTGTAAATGGATGGGGTTGAATGAAGTAATCTCAGGATCTATAATCGCTAAGATGAGAGGCCTGTGATCTGTGTTTGGCAGAATAATTTCCATACAATTTAGGTTGACTCAGTCCTTGCAGTGTCAAGAGTCTCTTTTACACCAAAATGAAGGAAGGAATTGTCAACAAAAGACAAATATGGTTTTCTTTACTTTCTGAGGTTAATTTAAAATGTTTGCATCATGGCATATAAAGTTTGAAAGGATCCACCAGCATGGAATAATGGACTTAGGAAACAGGAAGTCTTGGGTTCAAATTCCTACTCAATTTATTAATTATATCTCCCTAGGCAAGGCAATTAACATCTGTCTACCTCAGTTCTCTCATGGGAAATGGGAATGACAATAGCACCTACATTCCAGAATTGTTTGTAAGGATGACATAATATTCATAAAGTGTTTTGCCAACAAACATTATAGAAATATTAGCTATTATTAGATAATAATGAAAACAATAATGATAATAAGAACTGAGAAATAGATATTGATCCGAAATATAAAGAGAGAGCTCTAGAAAAAAAAAAAGGCTTAAAAGTTATATTCTTTAGTGATTCAACTGCTTTCAGTTATGGCCTCAGTTTCCCTACCTTTAAAATGAGAGAGTTGGATTCTGGAACCTCTAAGTTCCATTATAACACTAAATCTATATTCCCATGATCCTAGGTCAACTCTCTCATTGAACAAATGAGGAAATTTCCCTCCTCAGGGAATGGAAATGATTTGCAAAGGTTGCCTAACTAACAAGAAGCAAAGGCAGGATTCAAATGCGTGAGCTCAGATTCTAAATCCATCTCTCCACTGCAATAGAATCTGCTTTTAAAGGAGAAATGAGCCCTTAATTTGCAAACTGTATTTCATTCCTTATTTTCTAAGCTTGGAAATAAAGTCAAGTCAAGTCAAAGCTGTTGTGACCAACGATCAGAGATGAAGCATCTAATGACCTTCACCCTCTCAGAATATTCTTTCTGTGTGTGATCATATCAGAACAGGTGTTTCCCTTCAGTGGGGGATAGCAAAGGACCACCAAGCATGTGATAGACACAGTCATATTTCATTGAATCAATGCATATAGAAGAGGAATCCATATCCTCCCGGAGGGGAGGGGGCTATTCCTTCCATTAATACAGCTTGCCACCCACCCATCCTTGCTTTCTCCAGTGATGCATTTCTTGACCCTGTTCTTTCAATCAATCAATGTGTTTATTAAATACCTACTGTGAGTTAGGCACTCTGCCAAGGAATCAAAGACAAAAATGAAAGAGTTTCTGCCTTTGAGAAACTTTGAATCTATAGAAAGAAATTTACATCTATAGGTCCATCATTCTTCCACAGAGGCACCCAAAGTGCTGGAGGATCATAAAACAGATAAAGATATGGAAAAAGGAGGGAGCTACAGTCACTTCAACCAAGAATTTCTGTTTTCTGATTTCAGGTTTTAGAGCCACTGATTTCTTTGGTGCTATTTACATGAACAATACTACAGATGTGGAGATGGCAGCTGTGGACTGTGACAAAGCCGTGACTGTGGAGTTCAAGCATGATGATAAATTGAATGAAGATAATGGTGCCCTCATTCAGGTGAGACACTGATTTTGTGGCCACACTCGTCTGCCCCTCACTCCTACTGAAGCTTGGATGAGTCCCTTCAATTCTCTGTGTCTCAGTTTCCTTACCTGCAAAATGGGAGTGGGAGGAGAAAGGATTAGTTGGCCCCTAAAAGCCTTTTCATCTCTAGAGGATATCTTGGACCATTTAGGAGAGGGCACGAATTTCCTCTTGGTCCTATCACATGTAATTAGTCAACCTACAATAATGTGGTCAAATGGAGTTCCTCTTCTATAGAACAAACATTCTGCTACTTAGAATCAGTTCTCATGACTCCCCCTGTATTTCCTTTGGAGCTCAAAGTATCCAGTGGCTTCCAAGGTCTTCTGCCATTAATGTTCTAGGCAAAATTTCATTATTGGGGAGAGGATAGAGGTTTGGTTTTCTTTCTTTTTTTTTTTTTTTTTTTTTGCCAACCTAGTTTCCCTTCTGCATCTCTCATCAGCTTCCTAGTTTACTTTTTATTTCCAATACCTAGACACCCTCAATCCTTACATGAACCTCATACTTCATTATCTTTTTTATCTTTGTTATCTTTGGCCCATCACTAATACCCTGAATGACTGTGGGAAAGTTAAGCCTTAATTAATTTTTTTTTTTAATTTCAAGGGTTTTTAATTCAATTTAATGAGTTTCCACTGAGCACCTACTTTGTGCTAGGCAATGAGAATAAAAGATCCTTCACTCCAAGAGCTACCACTCCCCTGGGAAATCTGTCTTCTCCTAGGATTTAACAGGCAGGGTGGTGAGTAGACAGAGTGCTGGAATCAGGAAGATTCATCTTCCTGAATTCAATTGCAGATTCAGACACTTACCAGCCATATGCCTCTAGGCAAGTCACTTCATCTTGTTTGCCTCAGTTTCCTCATCTGTAAAAATGAGTTGAGAAGGAAATGGCAAACCCCTCCAATACCTTCTTCAGATGAACTGCCAATTTATAAAAATGGAAATCTATAAAGGAGAATTTTATTTTGTAGAGTGATGAAGGGCTATTATTTACATCACTTAATTGCTCTGATTTACCTAGTGCAAAATATGCTAAAACAGTCTTTAAATGAATCCTTATTCATCACTTGGCTTCTATTCTCTGTGTAGATACATTGATTTTTGGAGTTACAGCCAATATGAAATCGGGTTTTATGTTGTGATCAAAAACAGAACCCAGAAAGATTGGACTGCTAAAAGATTGACTGTGAATAGTTCCTAGTCCAAGTCAGGAAAGAAAGGGAATCCATTGCTTCACAACTCTGTGGATATAGATCTGAATTAGGAATATTTGAAGGAATTGTCCAGTATTGAGTTCAGGCCCTTCCCTGAATGTATTCATTCATTCAGCAAGCATATATTAAGCATCTGCCATGTACTATACAAAGATAAGGCTGAAATGATCGCAGGTCTTAAAGAGCTTAGATTCTTCTTTTCAAAAGAAAAAAAAATTAATTGATATCTCTTGGTTTTAGATCACCTATATTTTCTACTCTCTACTATTGAAAGAAAATTAAATAACATTTATTAAACATTTACTCTGTGCCTTGCTCTATACTGTGCACAGAAGATACAAGTGGAAAAGTGGGGCATCCCAATCCTGGAGTTTGCATTCTAATTAGGAGAGATAACACAGTACTTACAATGTGCACAGTAGGCATCTAATAAAAAGTTTATTGAATAAATTAATTAATCATAGACCACCAGCAAGTTAAGCCTGTGATCTTCTCCTTGGCATGTAGTGTGCTGTACTCTACACAACTATCAGTGGTCAGAGAAGATTGAGAATCCACAACATCAGCCTGAACTGCAGCTGCCAGTTGGCAGACCTCTACAAGAGCTGTGAGACCGATGCCCTCATCAACTTCTTTGCCAAATCAGGTAAAACCTATTTCCTGGAAAGGGGAACCTACACAGGCTGAAGGTGCGGGTGGGTGGGTCAGGAGGTATTTTAGTTGATTGAAAGGTACTTTTTCCTAGAATACTGCTCTTGGGTGAATATGCTCCGAAATTCAAAGTAAGGAACCAGCATATCTTGTGGAGACAATCAGGAAGCAGCTTGATCTGTGTCTTTCATGAAGTATCTGCCCCAACCAGTGGGCTTCTGGGTCATGAGGTCTCCTCTTTCTTTTCCATTGTCTGATTGGGGATTTTCCTTGCCCAGTTTCCTATTGTCTTAGAGTGCCCATCCAAAATTTTTTTCATGGGGAAAAGAAAAGAAGTTGTTGGAAGGGCAGCCCAAGAGTGAAAGGGTAGAGAGACCACTGAGGTTGAGGTTCAAATCCCATTTTAGACACTTATCAGTTGTGTGATCTTGGACAAATAAGTGACCCCTCTCTGTAACTTATTTTCAGTTGTTTCTAGGGATTCTTCCAGCTCTAATTATCTATGATCCTTTGAACTGGTAGGAGACCTTGCTTCAACAGCAGGTTAATAGAGAGTTGGACCCAGAGAGTCAGAAAGAGCCAAGTTCAAATCCAGCCTCATATACTTAATAGTTGTGTGACTCCAAGAAAGTTATTTAACTTTTCTGTTTGCCCTGGTTTCCTCAACTGTAAAATAGAGATAATAGTGGAACCTGACTCCCGAAGGTTGTTTGAGGGTCAATTGAATTCTATTTGCGAAGCACTTAGGTCAGGACTAGCACTGAATTAATGCTAGTTTCCTTCCTTAATTCTCCATCTCTTACCTTTTTCACTTTCTACTCCCTATCCTTGAAATCTCCTCCCAACCTTCACCATCTCCCATTTTGACCTCTTTTCCTTAAAAGATGGGAACCACTCCCAGGAACTAAGAACTGGGACCCACCAGCTCCTTGCAATTCCAGTTGGAACTCTGAATATATTTTCCCCTAGAAATGTTCAATTCAATTCAGTTTCATTGAAAACAGAAGCAAGCACTGTTTTGTTTGACCATTCACTTTGTCCTTTCACCATGCTGGCTGCCCTTCTCTGGGAGCTCTCTAGGGTAACATGATCTTCTTAAAATATGGTACCCAGTATAATTCAGTCATGGCTGACTTTTCCATGACTTCACTTGGGGTTTTTGTGGCAAAGACACTGGAATTGTTTGCCATTTCCTTCTTCAACTCATGTTACAAATGAAGAAACTGAAGGTAATAAGGTGAAGTGGCTTGCCCAGGGTAACATAGCTAGGAAGTGTCTCAGGCCAGATTTGAATATAGAAAGATGAGTCTTCCTGACTCAGGCACTCTATCAACTATACCACCTAGCTGTCCCTATTCTCTACCAGTATACAAAATATCCTGGATATGGAATGGCCAAAGCAGAGGACAATGTGAGTATCACCTCTGTAGTCCTGTGCTTCCCTTAAGGAAACCTACATCCACGATAACTTAGCACAGAGAGCATTTTACAAATTTTACATCAGGATCCCAGATCTTAGACCTAGAGCTGGAAGATACCCCAGAGGCCATACAGATGAAGAAATTGAGAGTCAGCAAAATTAAAGCACAAGTCACTCAGATGCTCTGAAGTTTGCCTTGATGTGATACATAAACGTGAGGTGCTGTAATTACTATAGCATCAGTACTTGAAAGGACGATGGTTTCATCATTTCCACATCCAGATGCTCCTCCTGGAGGTCTTCATGAGTTTCTGTGGTCCCATTGATCTGATACCACCCTTTGGACATCGGGCCACTTCTGAGTTAATTAATCTGGACAAGAGGTAGTAGGTGTATAGTCACTAGGCCCTTTGCACAACCTTTCCAGTTTGAGAGAACCTGCCCAAGTGTTGCCTTCTAAAGGCCAAGCTCACCTCAGTAAAGCAGAGGCACCGGGGAGGCTGGAGCTCAGATGGTCTGTGTATCATCTCCATATCCGTAGTCAAAAATGATCATTTCCTCTTCAATTAATATGCTAAAATGCTAAAACTGACACTGAGGTTTTTTAATTGGTGTAAGCAACTTGGGACAAATTCAGGTAGTGAGTTACCTACGTCTAGGGTTCCCTTACAAGAAAGGAAGAGGTAAGATGCAAAATCAGTCTCTTCAGTTCAGGGATAATAGAATGCTGGCCTTCTTACCTAGAATTAGAAAAGCTAAATCTAAATGCATTGGGGTATTTTCCCTGCTATTGGGAACCTGTCTCTAAATCTCGTATCCTTTACCTATTCTGCTTGTAGCATTCACAGCCGTTCTCACACAGCCTTTGAAGACAGTCCGGGACATCCTGGTGCATCAGACCGCTCACATGTTGGCATGTTACCGCAAGAATTGTGCCAGCCCTTCTGCTGTCAGCCAGGTGAGAAAGACCCGGCCCACTCTGGATTCAGAGATGCCGGCCTTTGTCTGGCTGGCCGGTCACCTACAGACCATTTAACCTTGCATCTCCTGAAATGGCAGCAGGGGTCATTCCCTAAAGATGGAGAGAGATTTCAGTGTTCCAACCATGATTAGGATTTTTATCATAAACCTGAGTCACATAATTTCATGAAATGTATCTCCCACCAGGTGGTGCTAGTGAGCAAGATAGGTCAGATGGGCAATCATCTTTTAGCCAAGAGACTGTCTCCAAGATTTCCAAGCAAATCACTCTCCCTACTCTCCTCATCTTCAACCCCCACTTTGGCAGGAATATAGTTTTCTTTTCCAACTCAGAGAGCTGCTTTCCCAAGAAAGGAAGGAATGACACTTTCTGACCTTGACCATTCATTCCTGTATCTTTTCTAGGAGTAGCTTGACCACCGATTCTTTGCCAAGCATGTAAACTCTAATGCCTCCCTCTGAACTTAGTTCAACAACTCCATACCCCACTTCCCACATCTGAACCAAATAATCCCTTATCTCCAGAAAATGGGACTCTATGGCTCCGAGGCATCTAGGTGGGACAACAAATACAAATACAGCTGAGCCTGATCTCAGGAGCACTTGAGTTCAAATGTGATCTCAGATGCTTACTACATGTGTGATCCTGAGTGAGTCACAATCTCTGTCTCAGATTTCTCAATTGGGAAATGGGTATAATAATAATCCCTACCTCCCCTCACAAGATAAAATTGTAAAGCACTTAACACAGTGCTCTGGCACTAGGAGTACTTAATACATGTTTCCTTTCTTCTATCCCATCTTATCTTTAGTCTGTATATTAAGTAAAATGTAACAGTTTGGGTTTCTGTTGACAAAAATCTTCATTACAAATTAAGAACAGTAGAAACAAAAGACTGCATTCAGGACGATAGTTAATATTTCCCAAACCCAGATGGAAGCAGAGTTAACTGACTTGCTCAGAATCACATAGGTAGTAAGTATCTGAAGTCAGATCTGAATTCAGAAAGATGAGGCTTGAGTCAGGCCTGGTCTTCCATACACTGTGCCCCTTTACTGCCCCTTCCAAGGTCAGAAAAGATCATCAAACAATTCCATTTCTTTTCAGCTCATCCTGCCTGATGCCATGAAGGTATTCCCCGTGTACATGAACAGTCTGCTAAAAAATTGTGTGCTACTGAGCAGACCAGAGATCTCAATGGATGAACGAGCATATCAGAGGCAACTGGTCATGTCAATGGACGTTGCAGATACTCAACTGTTTTTCTACCCACAGCTTATACCAATAGTAAGTATGCAACATAAGAGGGGGATATTGTCTACTCTTTCCCTAGACCATTTCTCTGTCACATGCATCAAAATAAGGAAGTTAGGATCATGAAAGCCTTCCAGGCATGTTTTGGGATTTGGTGGGATTGTTTTCCTGTGCAGCAAAAAAGTAGTCACAAAAATTGAGGGTGATGAGGGACTTGGAGGACTTAATTTTCCAAATAATTCTATATCATTCATATAATTTTTTTCATCAAGTTGGAACTCCTCAACCAATTAAGTGCTCAGATTAATTGGATATTCATTAAGCATATATTCTGTGCTAAACACCAGAGATAGAGATAAAGCCTCAAGTAAGTCTTGTGCTTAATTAAGATCAGATTTTCTTGAGATAGTAGAAGTGAGGTATAACATGTATATAGACAAGTAAATCCAAAGTCATTTCAAGAGTGAAATAGCGCTACTAATAATTGGAAAGGAAAAGAAACTTCTAATGGAGAAGGTGGCTTTGGATGATGCTTTGAAGAAGGCTTTCCATTAAATTTAAATTTTCAAATAGATTAAAGAAGTCAAGTTCTGTTGTTTAGGAGATGGCATCTCTACTTCTCACACTGGTGACAATTCTTGTGTATCATTAATCTCACACACACACACACACACACATACACACACTCACATTCACATGTGTGATAGGTATTTGCCACCATACTGGTGCAGAAACCACACATCAAGTGGGAAAGCAGCTTGAGCAGCCTTGCCTCTGCAAGATGAGCAAACTGAAAGATCATTTACAGCTCAGTGAAAGAGCAGCATCCTTTAAAAGAGGTCCCTTAAGTAGCATGTATTATACTTGACCTTGGGATAAGTATAATAAATAAAACTCTTCCAAAGCACTTAAGGAGCATTAAGTTCTTGGAGGATTTGGATGAGTTCACCTGAGAATTACTGAAGGATGGATTCATCTTTCATCTTGGAATTTTTAATTTAAAAGATTGAATCAAGAGTTTGTGCAAAAGTCACCTAGCTTTAGCTTGAATACTTCCAGAGATAGGTGAGCTCACAATTTCACTAGGGCATAAGGCTGGTTATGCCCAAATAACTTTTAGATCATTGGTTCTCCAAGTGTGGGATTCCCCTAGGGGCCCCTGAGGCCCTGTCAGTGCATTCTCAAGGTTAGAACAACTCACAATAATACTAAGACATCTTAATACAGCATTGTAAATTAATAGTCACCACATAAACAAAAGCTTTTGGAGGGGCCTCAATAATTTTTAAAGTACAAAGAGTACAAAAATCTAGTTTCAGAAAGTTTGAGAAGCATTGCTTTGAGTCTGCTTTTGTTTCCTCAGCACACAATGGATGTCCAGAGTGAAACTCTCCCAGTTGCCATTCGGTGCTCTGAAGAACGTCTGTCTGAAGAAGGAGTGTTCTTATTGGCAAATGGACTCAGAATGTTCCTCTGGTTGGGAGTAAGCACTCCACCAGATCTGATTCAAGGAATATTTAATGTGCCCTCCTTTACACATATTAATACAGATGTAGTAAGTTTCATTTTTTCCTTTTGGGGTATGATATGGAGGAGTAGGGAGAGGGTTGTGATTGAATTCAAAATAAAAATCTTTTCCAATTTTCTCTATTTAACACCCACCTATGGATTACAGAAAGGAAAAAGCCATTATCTCCCATAGTTCTGCATAAAAAAAAAACACCATTGCGACATTTAGACTAAAGCTGAGAGTGTGGAGAAACTAACTTCTACCCCTTTTGTCGAGTCTGACCTCACTGAAGTGGGATGAGGGCAGAAGTGCAATGGATAGGGCTGGCCCCAGTCAGTAGGACCTAGTTCAGATCCTGAGGCCAGCCCATACACTTGTTGGATGACCCTTCTCAATGCCTCAGGCAAATCTTGCTACAGCTGATTTTTTGCTAGTGTCCTCATGAAATCATAGCTGTCATTCCATTCCATCCATTGCTACCACCTCTTTGGATGCTTTATAGTGATTGATATCAAGTTGGCAGGCTCCCAAAGCCTCTCCCAGCAGAGGACAGGTTCTATCAGATTCTACAAGGTGGAAGAACTTCAAAAATGGACCCTATTATTAAATATGTGCACCAGAAAAGTTTGCCTACAGACAAGAAAGCATCACCAGCAGTTTGGCCAACAACTCCAGATGATGGATTCACAAGAAGCATGAGGGTATTATGAATTGTTTTGGCCAAAAGATTGCTCTACCCAAGGAAACCATTGCTACTTGAAGGATTAAAACCATCTGGAATGATCAGCAGCCTCATTTAGATCTTTCTATAGCAAACCATCAAAGAGTCTATTCCTGTGATTTGTAGTTTCCACAAATATCCAATGATCTTAGATGACAATTATGCAACAGAATATTTTAGTGCATCACATTTAGATACCTAAAACAATGCGCAGTGGAATAGAGGTCAACCTGTGCTGGGGAAACAAAGTTATTCTAGAGAAAAGAATCTGGGTCTTTAGGAACGCTATAAAGATACCTTTTCCTTTAAGGAAATGGCAACCACCTGACCCATCAACTGCAAGACATTCTGGTGAGCCACTGCAAAAGAGAACCATTACTGTGAACTGTTTGTTTCCAAGCACACGCCCCCAGAGGAGGGCTGAATCCACAGCATATGGGGAGATTTGAGGCTGACATCATTTGCATGGGGAGTGACCTTAATATTTTATGCTTAATATTTAGTGACTTCCCAAATGTGGGGCATGATTATATAAAAGTTTGCATTTCCAATGAGTCACAAAGTCTAAATTCAGCTGTCAGCATATTTAATTCAGAATGCCATTTAGTACTCAGTGTTCAGCAGATCATCAATGTCAGGACTCCCTTTAGTCATGCAGGGTGACATCAAGTCAAACCATCTCATCCTGTGAGATTGATGCCTGGGTCTTCCCATAAATGCACAGCAAAGAATCCACTCAATATTCTGAAGGCCTTTTCACTGAACTTTCTATGGTACCAGCATGGCATTTGGCCAAGCCACCTATTCATTATCCTTGGGAATGACCTGCTAATAATGTTTTTCCATGATGATAGCCTGCCCACTAATTTTTGTACATACCATGCAGAGAAGTATGTTGTTACCCACTGGGGCCCAAAATGAAGCTCTTCATTGTCTCTGAATTACCTGCCATTTTTATTCTGTGGAGATTATGGTATTCCCCTGTGAGAATATATAATCTCTTTAAATAATTAGTGGTAAAATTAGTGGTAGTGTACTAAAAGAGTGGTAGATCTGGGAGTCTCAATTCAGTTACCATATTTGTATACTTAGACTGGGGCAAGTCCCTTAATTTCTTTTGATACTTAGTTTCCTCATTTGTAAAAGGAGAATCTGGCTAGATATATCTCTAAGATCCCTTTCAGATTTATCTAATGTGAACAGATGATAAAATTTAGAGAACCTTATGAGCACATTTTTCATCATAAAAAAGGAAAGATCATTGAAGAGGAAACCATCTCCCACTAAGGAGACCAAGACCAAAAAAAAAAAAAAAAAAAAAAAAAAATCTAGAATGCAACATGGAAAGGTAAATGAATCTAAGAAACATTTTTGCTCAATTTAAGGAAGAAAATACAATCCCTTAATTATTCCACAAGCATTTATTCATAGCCTACTATGGGACAGGCACTAGAAACCAAAAGCCCCCCCCCCAAAAAAAAATTTTTAATTAATCCTCTGCACTAAAATAATTTATATTCTATTGAGGGAACCACATGCATATAAATACAAAATATATACAATAAATTTGTCAGGGATAGGAAATCAGACAAGACCTCCTGCAGCCAAGTGGCTCTTAAAATGAGTCTAAGGAAGCTAAGGTATAACACAGGTGAAAACTAAAGTTTGTTGATTGTCCAGGAAGTTAACGAATAAAACAGGTTGGGGATAATTCTGTTCTTAATGCATTGGTTTATTTAACAGATAGCTATCATCCCTGGGAGACACTGTTATTACTTTTAAATAGAATGCCATAATCTGAGCTGAAAGGGCTCAGATCCCATCTAATCCCACCCATTCTGTCCAGGATTCTACTCAACAACATATCAGACAATGGACATCCAGTCAAAAAACATGCATGAAGGAAGCATAGTGACTTCTCAATTTTTTCAGATAAGTCCATTTTAATGGTACCTACAAAGTGGGAAGTAATGCTGTATTACCTACTTTTTACAACTTATAGTTCTAATATTCATGTTAAGCATTCCCTAGATCACTCCGCCTGTATACTGTTCATAAATAATGTGTGTGCTCTTAGCATTTTCATACAAAGGATCAATTTTAGGATAGTTCTGTGTTAATGGAAGAAAATTGAGCAGTTTTCTGCTTTCTTTAATGGAATGTATGGGGATAGATTACAGCTCCACAGTCCACTAAGTAGTCCTAAAGGACACTTTCAAGCTTCTTTTATACAGTTGAAAATTCAGTCTAGCAGTTTGTTGTGAAGATGTAAAAGTGATTACTGGGTTGTCATTTCAAAAATTGAAGTCATTTTACCACTGCCTTAATCCCCACAACTGTGAAAGAGAATCCACTAATGGGGAATAAAAGATCTTTCCCTCAAACAACATAATTTCCAGTTTTCCACCTAGAAAAGAAGGAATCAATGAGTGAATAGATGAATAAGTTTTTATTAAGTGATTATTCTGTGCCAAGCAGTGTGCTATAGAGTCCCGGATCTCAACAGCACATTCTAATGAGAGAGACCACATACATAGGGAAGACTTTGAGTGAATTGCACAAAAACAGCCTTAGAATAAAACAGGGTTCCCATGGGTCATTTCCATTATGTCCCCAAATCAAAGTACCAGAGGATCCTGTTTGCCTGCTACAAAGATAAATCACTGTTCCTTTTTGGAATTTTCTTCCAAAATTGGTGGGATTATTCTCACTATTCATTTTTTTTCTAAAAGATACTTCTCTGTAAGTATGAGTGGCAAATATGAATGTAGAAGGGTTTTAAGTTAACATTCATTATCCAATTCAAAATACAATCTACCTGGTTTCAATGCCAATTAAGTATAAACAAAATCCTTTCAAATAGGCTTCTTTGAACCTTAAAATTTGAATTCTCTTAATACAGACATCACTGCCTGAGGTGGGGAATCCATACTCTCAGAAACTTAGATTGACCATGAATAATATCCAGCAGAAAAAGCCATATTCAATGAAGGTAAGGAATCAGAGTTTTTCATTCTTTAAATATTTCACTGCTTTTGAGCAAAACCCTACTGATCAGTAAACCAATGTATCAAAAAAAAAAAAAAATAGCTCTTAATGTGCTCCCCCTTAGACTCCCATTCCCTACTTCTATAAAGGAGGAAGCGAAGTGTCTTATCATAATTCATTGAGTCAAGCTTGTTCTTTGTAATTTTTGCAATATTAATTTTTGAATGGTTTGTTTTTTTCCCACCTCATTTAACATGGCTGCTGTACTTTCATAACGTGATCTTTCGAAGACAACTTTATGTATATTATCTCTAAGCGTCTCCAGCTATGTGTTATCACCTAAGGGCAGATAGAATAGTGCCTGTAGTACAATTTAATAATACATTTGCACTCATATGACGCTCTCCCACATGGTCCTGGAACAAACTGATAAAGTTAACAAATATGAAGTCTTTTCCATAAAAATGTCAACCTACCAATGCTTCAGTCATCATCACTGACAATCATTAAAGTTTATCAACCTTTAAAGTTTATAAAGTCTTTTCCTCTGATCCTTATAATCAGGGGTGTCCTGGAGCTAGCTCCAACTGAAGAGTCAATTATTAAATCTCATGTGAGTTTTTATTCCTTGAAAATCTAGGTGACACAAATCCAGGTTTTATTGTTTTGATTGTCTAGACTTAGGGAAGTGATGGGAGAGAACTTAAAATTCAAAAGTGTGTTGTGCAAACTTTTTTTTGGAGGAGAGGGGGTGGAAGAGGGAGACGGGAAGCCAGTTGTTAACATTTGCCAGCATATTCCTTCCTGTAACAAATCTGTAAATTACTTTTCAATGAGAAAACCAATGCTCAAAGAGGCCAAAAGATCATAGATTATGCTACAAAGAAGGTCTTTTTTAGAGATCTTCTAGGTCAAGGGCTCAGTACTTTTTATTTTTTCTATCATGGACCCTTTGTGCAGTTTAGAGAAATCTACATGTTCCTTTTTGAATCACGTTTTTAAATTAATAAAATACATAGGATTTGAAAGGAAATGACAAATGAGAGAAAACAAAGACAGTCTTTTCCAATCAAAGTTCTTGAAGTGCAATTTAAGAGAAAACTGAGCTCCCATCAGGCGTAGATCATACAGTGAGTAGTAGTAGCAAAGATGCTAGATGGCTGAGCTCCAAGCCAGCTCCTTTTCCACCTTCAACTCTGCCATTCCAGGCACTTCATCGGTGGCCAATTTAACTTTTCTAGTTAAGGTTATATATTTATATATTTAGTAATATCATGATCTCTAAAAAGCCATGATATTAAGTTATTCTTCACTTTCCAGTCACCCTTGAGCTAAGTTTATCAGTAGAATGATCCAAAATGAGTCTCCCTTCTCTTCAGTCTCTTGTCTAGGGAGAAACAAGCTGTTCATAGTTGGCTTAATAAACACTGTTTCAAAGGCTCAGGCCTTCTCTCTCACTTCCTGCAGTTCCCACTGTGACTTCTTCAGACCAAACCTAAATCAGTGGGCCCACATCTTTTGAACATCCCATTATCTTGATGGCTCCCAAGTCTATCAGTGTTCCTCTTCAAATGTGGCAGCAGGAAGTATATATAAGAACCATACTTTCCATTGCCCTAGATTCTTTGCTTATTTTTATTATTTTTGCTGAGGCAATTGAAGTTAAGTGACTTGCCAAGAGTCACACAGCTAGGAAGTGTTAAATGTCTGAGGCCAGATTTGAACTCCAGTCCTCCTGACTTCAGGGCTGGTAGGTACTCTATCCACTGCACCATCTAGCTGTCCCATATGCTTATTTTTTTTAAAACCGATTTTTTTCTTGATATCTTCCCCTCACATTCTTCTACCTTCCAGAGAACTATTTCCTTTAGCAGTTTTTTAAAAGAAAAACTTAAGATTTTTTAAAAATCTTTTCAACAAAACCAATGAATAAAGTGAAAAAATTTATTGTATGCAATATTCTGCAACTGAGTAGAGGAAAGTCTTGTTTTCTCTCTTCCTTGGAGCCAAGTTTGTTCTAATTTTACAACATTCATTTTTTGATGCTCTGTGTGGTAGTTTTTTTTCCTTTGTGTTACTATGGTCAAACTTCTCTTATTAAAGCACAATAGCAGTACAAGATCTCCAATGTTTTCCATTGCCTCCTATTGATTGACCTCATAATTAAAAACTATGAGATTTTTCTTGTCTGTTTGCCTTTTTTTTTTTTTTTTTTTTTTTTTTTAAGAGGAAATGCCATCAAGCCATTTCTTCCCCGTCTTGTATGTGGGCAGTTGACTTTTATCATGCAGAGACCACAGGGTAGTACAGTAAGTAGAATACTGAATCTGTAGTCAAGAAGAGCTGAGTTCAAATCCAGTGCAAATTCTTAGCTTCTTTTCAGTTACCTCATGTGTAAAATGAGAATAATAGCACCTACCTCACTAATCATATGAGATATTTGTAAAGCACTTAACATACCACCTGGCATATTGCAGGTGCTTACAGAACACTTGCTTCTCAGAGATCCAAGCTTTTGCGGTATGAACTATCAGACAAAAACTATTGGGAAAACTGAAAAACAGTGATAGAAACTAAGCATAGACCAACATTTCAACTATATACCAAGATAAAGTCAAATGGGTACATGATTTAGACATAAAGGGTGATATAAGCAAATTAGGAAAGCATGGAAAAATTTACCTGTTAGATCTATGGACAAGGGAAGAATTTATGATCAAACAAGAGAGAGAGAATCATAAGACATAAAATGGATCATTTTGGTTACATAGATTTTTTAAACTTTTGCATAAACAAAATCAATGTAGGTAATACAAGAATAAAAGCAACAAACTGGGGAATAAAATTCTATGGCAAGTTTCTCTAATAAAGGTCCAATTTCTCAACTACATATAAAATTGAATCAAGCAATTTTTTTTTTAAAGCCATTCCCCAACTAATAAATGGCCAAAGAATATGTACAGAAAGTTTTCAGAAGAAAACAAAACTATCAATAGTTATATTTAAAAATGGTCCAAATCACTAAAGAAACGCAAATCAAAACATTTCTAAGGGACACTTCACACACATCAAAATGGTTAACATGACAGAAAAGGAAAATGACAAACATTGGAGGGAATGTGAAAAAATAGGGACACTAATGCACTGTTGGTATTGTGAAGAGGTGCAGCCATTCTAGAGTACACCTTTGAACTATGCCAAAAAGGCTATAAAACTATGCAAACTCTCTAACTCAGCAATACTATTACTAGGTCTGTACCCCAAAGAAATCAAAGGAAAAGTGATAGGATCTATATTCTAGCAGCATTTGTGTGTTTGTGTGTGTGTGTGTGTGTGTGTGTGTAATAAATACTGGAAACTGAAGGAGAGCCCATCAGTTGGGAAATCGCTGAACAAGTTGTGGTACATATACATTGTGGTATAAGAAATGATGAGCAGGAGGGTTTCAGAAAAACCTAGGAAGACATGAACAAAAGTAAAGTAAAGTGAAGTGAACAGAACTAGGAGATCACTATAAGATATTAACAGCAATATTGTAATGATGATTATCATGAAAGACAAGTTATCCTGATGAATACAGTAAACCAAGACAATTTCAAAGGACTCATGATGAAAAATACTATTCACCTTTAGAGAGGACTGATTTATTCCTGAGTGCAGAATGCATAGTTTTTTTACTTTTTTTTTTTTTTTTTGGGGGGGGAGGGCAAACATGGCTAATATAGAAATGCTGCCCCTAACTTTGCATGTATAAGTCTCAAATTGCTTGCTTTTTTGATGAGTGACAGAGAGGCTGGGGAAAAGGAGAGAATTTGGAACTCAAAAAGAATGAATGTTAAAAAATTAACAAATGATAAAGAAAATTTTAAAAATCAATTAAAATAGGGGGGAAAATGCTTGTTTCCTTTCTTCCTATTTGATTTCAATCAGTTAAGACTATTAAGACCTTCTCTTTCTTTTGATACCAGCATCTTGACTAGTCCAACCCAGCTTTAAAAGAAAAGCACAAAAAGAAATAGGAAAGAAAAAAGGAGAAAAAAAGCTAGAAGCAATCAAAATGGGGTAGGAAGGATAGAGCCAGAAAGATAATGTTCTAGAATAAAAGCTTCTTCCTCTGCCTAGGTTTCCAAAGCCATTTCGGCTTTTCTGTCTTTCTTAGGCTCATGACAACAAAAATTAATTACACTGGCATATTTCCCAATGAACTTTTTTAAATTAGGGAACCATTTACCATTTTTAAAACTATAAGCATCCTTATCAAGAATTATTTGTAATTTATACAAACACTGCCCAAGCCCTGTGATGACTGGATATTCTTTTTTCCAGCTTACAATTGTGAAGCAGCGAGAGCAGCCAGAGGTGATTTTCCGACAGTTCCTAGTGGAAGACAAAGGTCTTTATGGAGGAGCGTCTTATGTGGATTTCCTCTGCTGTGTCCACAAAGAGATCTGCCAGCTGCTGAACTAAAGGAAACTGGCCTCTCCATCCTTTGGTATTAACCCCCATTTCTAAGGGGATGATACCCTCTTGGTCACTGTCCTGAAGGATGTTTTGAATCAGGCTTTCTTTCTGTGTACAGTTTCTGAATCTACATTGCTCATCTTCTCTATCTAGTGGCCTATAGAGCCATATTCAGGTATCCAGCTGAAGACGGACAAGACGGTCAGTCCTGAAATATAGAGAAAGAGCCTACTTCTGATGACAAATTTTAACTCTTAGCTAAGTCTATGCATTTCATATGAGGCAGAGTTTACAAGACTCATTCTCAATTCTTTTCTTTTCTATTCCTATAAATTATAAAGATGTATAGATATATGGAGGGAGAGGAAACCCTAGTGCCTTTCCCACTGACGATATAGGAAGAACCACCCTCATTTTTATATGGTACTTAATTTTGTAAAAGACTTATTTTTCCATTTCAAACTCATTTTTCCATTCAATGGTGAACAATTTACACAAAAGTCTACCTAAACAAGGCTTAGACTCTGGTAGAGATCTTCTGTGCATTCAGCAACTTTTCAGAATTGCATATTGTAAGTTGAACCTTTTTCCCTCTGTTCCTTATTTTGTCCAAAAACTGTCAATAATCTTAATGATTCTTTGTACAGTTTTGAAGGTTTCTACCTGTATATAAAGGGATCTTAATTAATAGAGATAAATCACTTCATATGAATCTCATCCATAAAATATAGGCAGCATTAAGCTCAAAGGTTAAAAAAAAAAAAAAAAAAAATCAAACCCTGGGCTTTAGAAACTAGAAAGAGCAGCAATCTGACATAGTCAATAGAGAGTTGGTCTTTGACTTAGAAAAATCTGGGTCCAAGTCCTGCTGCTGACACATATTGACTGTGTGATTCTTGATGTGTCAATTAATCTCTCAGTATACCCAGGCAATTTTTAAAACTGCTAGTAGTTAAGGAACATACCAGCAGGGGTAGCTCCTAAGCATTCCCTTGACCAATGAAATCACAAATCAAAAAAAGAGAAGGAAAGGTTCTCAAAGTTATTTGTTAAATAGACTCAACACAGAACTTGCTAATCATTTCTTACAGAATATTAAGTATCTACAAGAAAACAAACTTTCTAAAAAAATTTTTTTTAATTTTGCCAATTTAAAATTTTATTTTATTCTGCCAATTTTTTTAAAAAATCCTTTACAAAGTCAAAACTGCTTATTATTAAATTATAGGATTTGTTACTGAGTTAAAGGTTTTCCTCTTTTAGGACCCAATCGTCCCCTCCATTCCACTTGAAGCCAGTCTTTTCCACTAACTGGCTTGACAGAGGTGCAGGAGTGTAGCTTCACTGCACTAATATTCATCAGACACATGTGGATGAGAGAATTCTACCAACCTGACTGCCGCAGATGCAGGTGAAGCTCCACTAATCCCTAGAGGGAACAGCCACAAATAGGGCTTATTCCACATAGGAGAACCATTTGGACTTCATTTATCCATTTTGTTGTGAAGGGACTTGTGAGTGTCTGAAAAATTTTATCCAACCACCAGTGGAAGAATCAAGTTGCCTTCAATTCCTCCTTTGATGCTAAGGTCCTCCTAATTTTATTTGGACCACAGCCCTTTGAACAACTCAGGCACCTGCACTGCCTTCCTGTTGTGCGGTGCTATTGTTGATGAAAACAGGAACATGACTGCCTCTCTACCACTCTATCGCAAGGCAGCTCCATCCCTGTGGTTGGTGACTCTTCCCAACTCAAATTAATTGCAGAGAATAAACCTTGATAGGTTTAGTCTACATGTTTAACTAAGGAAAGAAAAACATTTGTTATTTTAAGTGCAATTCATTATGTACTAAAACCTAAGGGATTTTTACCAGCAGTTTAAAACATAACCAAAATGAAATGAATTTTATTAAAAACATTTTCATCATATGTTTGTGCCCTTTCTTTTTGGGGAAAAAAAAAATTCCCATATTTCCTTGTTCTCACTAAAGTCTTTTGATCTGATGGGTCCTTGGGATTAACATCACAATTCACAATTACAGATCCATTTCTGGTATACTTTCACATGTTATCATCTCATTTGGTTTTCATAACAATCCTTTGAAGTAGAAAATGTAAAAATAGGACTGTCCCCATTTTATGGATACAGACATGAAGGCTCAAAAAGACAGGTTAAGTCACCTGCCCAAGTTCTATGTCTATTAAGGAGAACTGGGACTTGAATCCAAATCCTCTGACATCAAATCTAACAGTCTTGTATCTGCACCATGCTTATTGCTCCTTTGAATCAAACCACTATGTCCTACTGGAGTTAAATTTGACCAATACTAAAAATAGAAAGAAGGCTTAGAGGGAGAAGGGGGTTAAAAATCAGAGATCTCCACTTTCTCCTTGAGTTATAAACTCCTTTACTATTCTCATGCCCCTTGAAGTAAAACCTCAATTCAAATGATAAAGATGAACATGCATTTAAAATGCTGGGGTGCTAAGTAAGCAATGTAATGATTCCTCAAACAAAGAATATCTTTTCTGTCCCTGAGTTTTTTTAAATTCCTTCAAGTCTAAAATGAATACCTTCAACACTGGAAATAACCAGATGTTGTGTGGCTTTTCAGAAGTCACTGGAATATGAAATTTAAAGAATAGACCCCAAAGTCAGGGAGATCTGGATTTGGTAGCAGTCTCCCAAGTTTAGAGGTGGAAGGGCCCCTAAGGAAAGCTTGTCTGATTGTTTTAATCAATCAGGTATTTATTAAGCACTTACTACTTGCCGGGCACTGGGTTAAGCACCATACAAAGAGCAAAAATAGACCCTGACCTCAAGAAAGTTATATTGCAATGAGGACTTGTGTATGTAAATTACAAGATACATCCCAAATAGATGGAAGATATCCTTAGAAAAGCAGTGGCTAATGGGTGGGTTAGGAAAAGCTATTAAGATGGTACTTGAGCTGAGCTGGAAAAAGCTGTTAAAAAGATGGCACTTGAGCTAAGCTGGGATTTGGTGAGACGGGGTGAGGAAGGACTGTTCTTCTGGAATGGGGGAAGTGGGAGAAGTAGGGGATGGGGCTTCATGTGAGGAACAGCACATAGGATATAGAGGGCACTGCAGGGGAGTAATACATAAGACTATAAAGATTGGAAGATTTAAAATGCCAATTTGTAATTTGTATTTGATCCTAGAGGAAACAGGAAGTTAATTTAGTCTTGGAAAAACAACAGTAAGCCATGGTCAAAAACATAAGGAAAATCATTTGCCAACTGTGGGGAGGACAGATTGGAGAGGGGAGAATATTGAAACAAGATGTGTTTCTACTACTCTTGAGTAGTTCTGGTGAATAACTGGAGAAATTCAGGGTTTGGCAAGAAAACAGAGAATTCAAGAATAAAGGGTGACAGTCTAGGAAGGGAATAAAGTGAAACAGGTGCTAAAGGCAAACTTCCTCATAAAATGTATGTTTTGGATCAGCTAAATCACACAGGGAGTCAGGACCTGAGTTCAAATGCAGCCTCAGACACTTGACACTTACTAGCTGTGTGACCCTGGACAAGTCAATTAACCCAGACTGCCTCATCAAAAAAAATGTCCCAAGAGGTAGAAATTCCAAGAATCTCCACCCCATTCCTTACTTCCCTCCAGAGCACCCAAGTTCTCCCTCCTTGTGAATGTTCTCTAAAGATTGAACATTCTACAAAAGAGTACAGGAGCTGAGGGAGATAACGGTGGAAGTTGAAAGAAAAATATTTATGAAGCATTTATAAGGTGCCAGACAGTGCTCAGCACCAAAAACAGATCCAAAGTTAAGATCTTCCTTCTTTTGGAAGGGATGGGAGGGAGGGGAAGGGGAGAAATTACCTTCCACTTGAGAAAGAGTGCATGCCCAAGCTTGAAGCTGGTCCACAAGGCAGTGGAGGGGCAGCCCTCTCCAGAAGCACTCATATTATTGTTTACTGTGCTCAAAGCAATAGGTATAAAGGGAGCTACAGCTTCTCCTCCTTTTTTCTCCCTTCTCTTCCTGGTCTCTCTCCTGTCCTCTCTCCTCCTCCCCTTCCTCTCTCCTCTTTTCTTTCTTCCACCCCTCTCCCTCTATCCCCATCCCAGCTAGACACAATGCATTGTGGGACAACAGCAGCATAAGACCCAAGATGGCAGCCCTTACACGAAATTAATGAAGGACCTGAAGAAATTTCTAAAAATGTGGAATGAAAAACTTCCAAAGCAGTAAGATTGATGAAGCAATTTATTGACTAGGAAGTGTTTATTGCTTCTGACTGGCATCCCATCCCCCACCATAAGGGAGTCTTCAGCATCTAAATCAACTTCCCAGCAGAGTACCTATTCAAACTACCTAAGATAACATTTCAAACATCCTCAAGTCACAATGAAGGGCAGGTGTGACTGGCAATAATTTTGTGCTGAAAATTGGAATCCAGCAACCAAAACTGGCCAATCAATCCAGTCCTTCACAGCATTTAACAAGCCCTATTCTGGGTAATCATTTTGTACAGACCTAGCTGAAAAATACTCTAAAGACCATAAACAATTTATTTAAGCCTTGGTGAGGCTGTAGAGTGTGATCAAGAGACGAACAGAATCCTGGAAAGATAGGCCAGGGCCAAGTTATGAAGGGCTTTAAATGCCCAACACAGAAGTTTACATTTGATCCTAAAGGTAATAGAGAACCATCAATAGTTATCGAGAAGGAAAATGGCACGATCACAACTATGTCCAAGGAAAATCACTTTGGTAACCGTGTGGAATAGACTGGAATGGGGAGAAACTTAAGGTAGAAGACCAATAAAGAAGCTATTTCAAGGTCTGGATAGGAGTTTTAAAAGCCTCAGGTTAGGTGTTGCCTAATGAGTAATGAAGAAAGGCCAGATTCAAGAGATAACTGGAGAGGAAAAGGGGAGAGTGAAGAGCTGAAGAACACACGTGGGTGGTGAACCGGGGAGAGGGAAAGGATGATACCTTTACAGAAAAAGGGGTAAGGGGGGAGCCCTTTCCCCTTGAGGGAACTCAACCCTCTGAAGTGATCATTGGACTTGTCTGCTTAGCCACTGAAAATAGGACTAGAGTCAAAGGGTGGAAGTGGAATTAGATTCGCATCTGAAAGTATAGAAAAAACTTCTTAACTTATAGGATTCAGAAATGGGGCAGGCTATCTTGCAAAGTAGTAATCTTCCCGGAATTTGTCCTTGTTCAGACAGATTGGCCTGGGTGACCTTCCAATTCAGTCAATGATGTGTTAGTCAGAGTTCAAATTCTTCCTCTTGTCTTGAAGATAGGTTGTAAACTTTTATCATTTAAGTTAGCCCAAAAAGAACCTAGAAGAGGTGTAGGCTCGTAATCCAACTTCATTTTAGTTGCACCATATGTCTATCTTTTCGATTACTGCTAAGAATTAATTTAGGATGTTATTTATGAGATCGATTTGTACTGAGCTATGAATTTCGTCAAAACCTAGGGGCTTACAAATTCTCATTCAAAACTCATTTTTGGAAACTTCAAAACATTGGAAAAAAAATTCGTATTAGATGTTCCCCCAAAAGTTATGTAAATCTCTTTAATTAAGGAATTTCATGAAGCCTACGGACAAGATTCAGTCAGCCAAACCCTCCATTATGGGTTTGTCTTAAAGTCCTGGAGTTACTGGCTGAGGGCAAGTTAAAGGTCCTTCTCAAAGCAATGTCCATCAGAGATGAACACTGGGGAGAAAGGAAGAATTATGCTAAGAAATGGACGGATCCCTCTCCAGTGCCAAGAAGGCTGCACACAGCAATGGTCCAGTGTGCATCTGCCTCCCTTGTTGGTGTAGTCGAGACTCCCAAGCCAAGTAGGAACATCTTTTCCGAATAAAAGATTTGAGTCTCCCCTCACCCATGGCCAGGAGTTGGTCCCCCAGAAAGGCAGTTATATGTCCTGATTCATGTTCTCTCTCAGGATATATGTTTCCACTGCCATCAATCCAGGAAGGAGCTAAGGAGACCAGAGCTTTTCCTAACTTCTTCTATTCAGGTTGTGACTTTATTAAAAGGAATTTTCCTCCTAGCAGATTTGTTCACTGAGGAGCCATGTTAGGGAAAAAAAATAGTTATAACTGAGACAAAAAGGATTCAACATAATCTGGTACGCAATAACCATGTTTTTGTGAATTTTCTCAATCTGCTCAAAAAGTTAGTAATATCTAAATAGGCTTTTACTTTCAAGCTTCCAGGATTTTTATCCAGAAACTAGACCAATTCAGCTCCTTGAAAGCAGACTCCTGAAATGTTGTGTCTTAAGTTGTAAATATAATGATCACCTTTCATTTAAAAGAAAAACCCTACTCAAAATATTATAAAATGGTATTTATCAAAATTAACAATGAAATCATTCTCACTGCCCCAAAGTCAGCAATTTCTTTTAAAATATGAATTACAGAAGAAAACTAGGTTGTATAAAGTCTCATATAAATGATTTACCAAATCAGTTTCTCATAAAAAATATAAACAAAACATACAGCTGCAATAAGTAGAATCAGATTTCTTTCCACAAGCTGTGTAGCTCTCCTTAAATTTTTCATAACAAATGCCACTTTTGTTCCCACTGAGCATTACATTTTCAGGAATATGTAAAAGAAACAGCTGATAATCCATATTAATCTTTAGGTCAACTTCTGCAGTTTTCCTTATTTCTTTTACTTAGTAAAACTACAAAAAAGTACTGGAAGTCTGAGAATGCCCAAGCCCACATCTCTGCCAATTTCATGAATCTGATCTGAAAGTTTTCATGCTTTTAAGGAAGACAAGGAGTCATTGATAAACACAAGAGGTATTTTTCCATGCTTCTGACAAGCTTCTGCTTTCTACACCTGCTGAAGAGCCAAATTCTGCCTAACTACCTGTTTAACTCTGAAATAATAATAAAAAAAATTAAAACATAAAATCTTAACGGTTGTTTTGTCTTATAGCAAGACACTGAGAAAACAGAAATGAGAAGCAAGTCTCCCATTCTATTTCATCAATGCCAAGACAGCTCTTATGCCTGTTTGTAAAGTGCCTGAGAAAACTGACAGCAAGCAGGCTTAGCTCCTTGTCCGGGCACTAATAATAGAGTTTAGTTTTAAAGGTTTTCTTCAGCTATTAAACAGAGTAAAAGGTCTTGTCTGATCTAGAACTTACTAGACTAATTTCATCTGGGCTAATGTACTTCTGTTTTTTCCCTCTGCTCAGTTACATGCACATGACCAATGGCATGGTCACCTATTCAATACAAACCAGACAAAGCTTGCCAAGAATGACAAGTACACGGGAGGTAGCCAATGGTTTCCAGATGCAAGGAGTTGACTGGTTTTGGTTCCTAAAATGAGTCCCCCATCAGACACAGAGAAGGAAAAGAGGAACCAAAGGGGTCAGGCTGCCAATGGAATTAGCGAGGTGGGAAGCCCCCTCTGTGTGCTCCTCCACGGCCCCCTCTAAAGCCACCCCTCTCTCCTCGGAAAGTAGATCGATTTCTTTCTCGGCCTCTCTCTCCACGGCCAGCAGAAGTGCCCCCTCTGCCACCTCCCCTTGGGGCACCGCCTCCTCGATCAGATTTTGATTTTGGAGGGGGTGACTTTGGCCGCAATCTCTCAATTTCTTCTGTACATCCCGTTAGAGGGGAATTAGGAATGCTGAAATAGGAAGCATAAGTTTCTGCATTGAAGTTGCTATTGGTAAGATTGGGTCCCACAGTAAGCCAGCCTAAAAGAGACAAAAATAAAGAGTCATCAATGTTTACTCTACTCCCTCTCCCTCCCCCCATCCAAAGCCTACCTAGATTTCAGGGTCAAGTTTAAGTTATGTCTCCTGAATAAAGTCCTTCCTGACTGAAAGAAGAAATGCCCTGACACTCTCCCAGCACTTAATACCTGGGTGACTTTATGTGGCACCTTCTCATACAAGGTCATCTTGCCTAAGGCTTTAAACATTCCCTGTTTATCACACCCTCCTGACTAGGCTGTAACTCCTAGGTGGCCCTCTCTTAGACACACATAGCTACTATGTGTCTACAACAGTGTCTATTCTTGAATGAACAACAACAAAAACAAATCAAAATGCCACCTGTTAATTTGAAAACATGGCAAAGAGTGAACAGCTGTGTACATGAGGGGCCTAGGGAGCACAGTGGTCCTCAATATACTCAGCTGGGTATTCAAGAGAAACTTGGTGGTAGACTTGAGCTTCTCTTAGGAAGAGACTGATGAAAAAGTGGGGTGTACAAGAGGACAAAGGACAGATGAGCTGCAATTTGTGACTCATCATGATGTATTCAAGGGTATTCAAAGGAGACCCCAAACCCAGGGTACACACCTTTATATGCTCTGTTATTCATATGGTACTTCTCCCCAAGAGACACTAAGTCCCTTTCTTTGTATTCCCAGCATTTACAAATGTGTAGCACACAGCAAGAACTTTAAAGTTGGCTGATTGACCAAGCACAAAAGGAAGTTGGCATATAAATCAAAAGCCTGGAAGGCTAGAGGCGAGAATCCAGGGACACCTGGCAGGGTAGAGGGCTATACTACAACTATGGTCTCCACTTTTGATGTAGTGTATTAGGTTCATTCAGTATCCTTGGATACCCAGAAAAGTAACCAAGAAATTTTGTGGAAAGGGCCATTAGAGGTCAGAAGAAGATATTGTTTCCATCAGCAATATGGTAATAAACTTTTGTACCCCGAACTGCAGTGAAAAATGTTCATTTTTCCTTTAAGGAAGTTCAGTGAAAAAGCAAAATCATTCACAGAACTCCAAAACAACTTGTTTTGGGATCCTCAGAGAAAATCCAAATATCTCAAATCTCAATATGTTGTAATTGTAGACATACAATATAAATATGTGTATACATACAGCCTGTAACATGGGAAATCATTTTGAAGTCCAAAAAAAGTTTAAACTATTTAACTTTGCTTTCTTTTCTAAAAGATATCAAGCCTTGTGAATTAAAAAAAAAAAAAAAAAAAAAAAAAAACAAAACCTCCACAAAATCTGAAATGATGCTGTTGCCTACAACTATGGTGGAGATTATATGTTTCAAAACACAACCTTGCAAAACTGTTTCACTTCTACTTTTCACTTTTCAGTTCTGAAGTAACAGTTCAGTACTTAACTTTTTAGTTAATTTTTTTACAAAATGGAATAACTGGAGCCTGATTCCAATTACAGTAATGCTATCTGCAAGATTATTTACCATAGCCCGACCACAGCTTGCTCCCCTTAACTTCTAACAGACAGACAGCCGACAGGGTCGTCCCCCACACCATCACAAGCACAGCACGGCCTGAGAACCATTACGTTGTGCTGAGTGGGCATCACAGCTCATTCGAAATCCTCAGTCCTCAGGGACAACACTCAACCATTTATTTTGCCTTCTAATATAATTAAAAGAAGAAAGAAAAATAAACATTCTTGATGATCTCAGCTTCCTCTAGCTATGAAATATGAATGATTTTCCCCACCCCCACATATTTCTTATATAAATTCCCTTCCCTTTGTTCTATCTTAATGCTATATTCACACAACTCCAGTTTATAATTATGGCCACCAATTCAAATTTCAGAGAGCCTTTGGTGAACATTTAACATACAGAAACTAAATACACAATATGCATCCAAATGCAAAACAAATTTGGCTTTATATTTCTCATCAGAATTAAAATGACAAATCACATAATTGTTTTTAGTTTCCTTTTGTGGAGAAAGCTACCAAACTACTCCAAGTTTTCCACAAGATTACATCATTCCTAGTGTATCATGGAAATTTTATTCTGCATATTATTTTTATACAATATAAAAAAATTAATCATTCTTTATTAAATATATAAATATTTTGAGATTAAAGGATGTTGTTTTTTTTCTTAAACTGAAGTCTTACCTGGTCGGATTGTACTGTCCCTTCCAAAAAGATGAAGTCGTCTTCTACCAAGGCAAAAATGTTCAATAATATGAAAAATCTCTACAGGTTTTTCTATATTTCCAATTTCAGGTTCTTCTGTGATAATTAAGTCAATGTCAACATTGGCATGAATGAAGTCACCATCGGTGCTACGCCGAACAGTTCCTTTGATGCCCATCAGGCAGTGCTCCTGCACAGAACAAATGAACAATGTTTCCTCCAGACAGCTGCCCTTATTTTTTCAGATCTCTGGGATAAATATTCTAGGAACCTCCCAACTTGCTGTGGTCTTTAGGATTATAAAAGCCAAGAGAACTATCAAGGTGAGAAAATGAGTCAGACCTTCTCAAGCTAGGAAAAACCCAAAAACACTTTTGGAGGAGAAGGGAGAGCAGCAGGGGACCACTAGAGGCTTCACTTGAGATAAGCCCTGATAGAATATGATTCTGAAAGGCAATGCTAAGAGTGGAGTCTAGACCCTGGGAACGGCACGTATAAATGTAGATGAAAGGATGGATGTGGTAACAGCTAATCAGAGTTTGAGAGAAATATGAAGTTATATAAGCCTGAAAAGGTGTGTGTGGAACACCTTTAATAAAAGAGTGAAAAGTTTATATCATAGAAGGAATTTTATTTTTTCTAGTTCCTTCAACTTTTACAAGAACTTTCATATATATATATATAAAAGTGAGGAGATTATCAATTGGTAGATGCCTTTCGAGAAGGGGCTTGAAAGACTGTGAGGAGATAACATCACTAAATCTTGGCAACCAACTAGACAAGAGTTGGGATGAAGTAAAATGTCTACCAGACAAATAAATGTAGGCCCCTGAGTTTAGAGAAAAGATTAATCTATGTGATAGATAAGTATTTTACAAGACAATATCTGAGGGATGGAGCAAACATAAAGAATCAGTAAAGGAGTGGGAAGAAGAATCAGACAGAGAGGAAGAGATTCCGAGACAGAAGAGCAATAGAAGACAAGGGAAGAAGATCAACAATCCAGGGAAGAGGATAGGAACAGTAAAGGTCAAATATGGAACACAAGTCAATGCCAAGAAAAATGAAAAAACTCTTTGTGATTTATGAACTAAAAGCTCACTGGTAGGATCCTGAAGAAAGTAACAGTTAGAAACACTACATTTAAAATACACTAGACAGTATAATATACCTGGAAATACATTTGTCAAAACAAACTCAGGACATACATACACAAACTCATAAAAAAATTTGTACACAAAATGAAATTTAAGTAAATGGAGAAATATTAATCATTCATTGATAGGCAGGGCTAATATAGTAAAAAAAATTTACCAAAATTAATCTATACATTCAATGGCATCATGATTAAATTAGCAAATCATTTTATAGAACTAGAAAAAATAATAAAATTCATTTGGACGAACAAAAAGTTCACAAATATCAAAAGAACTAATGGGAAAAAATATATAAAAGAAGGTTTAGCAGCACCAAATCTTAAAAGTGTATTATAAAGCTATAATTATCAAAACTATCTGTTACTGGCTAAAAACCAGAAAGATAGTTCAGTGGAACAGATACAATCTAGAGCAACAAATGAATATAGTTATCCAGTTTTTGACAAGTGTAAAGACTTAAGTTCAGGGAATATGGAGTCATTATTTGGTAAAAATTTTTGAGAAATCTGGAAAGCAGTCTGGCAGAAACTGGGTATAGACCAGTTTCTTATACCATTAAACCAAGATATGGTCAAAATGGATACATGACCTAGATATAAAAGGAAATACGGTAAGAAAATTTGAAGAACAGCGGAACATATTACCTACAGACTTATGGATAGATAAACTATTTATGAGCAAACCAAGAGATAGAGTGTCATGAGATATAAAATGGATAGATTTAGTATATTCACTTTAAAAGTTTCTATGTAAATAAAACAAATGTAACCAAGATCAAAAGGAAAACAAAAAACTGGGGGGAGGGGGGGAGCAAGGGGTAAAGATTTTATAGACAGTTCGTTAGATAAAGATCTCATAACTCAACTATATAAGAACTTTATCAACTCTATAAAAACGTGAATCGTTCCCCAGCTGATGAATGGTCAAAGGATCTGAACAGGCAGTTTTCCAATTTAAAAAATCAAAACAATTTATAGTCATGAGAAAATGCTTTAAGTCATTACTAATTAGAGAAATGCAAATTAAAACAACCTTGAAATATCATTTTACACCTCTCAGATTGGCTGAAATGAAAGGGGAAAGTGACAAATGTTGGAAGGGATGTAGAAAAATTGGGACCTTAATTTACCATTGGTTTTATCTTATCCAACTATTTTGGAGAAATTTGGAACTATCCTCAAAGAGTTATTAAACTGCCTAAACTCTTTGACCCAGCAATACCACTCTTAGATCTGTTTCCCAAGAGAATTAAGGAAAATGGAAAAGAAACTACATGTTCTAAAATATTAATAGCAGCTCACTTTATGGTGGCAAAGAACTGGAAATTGTGAGGATATCATCAATTAAGGAATGGCTAAACAAATTGTAGTATATGTTCATGATGAAATATTACTCTGCTATAAGAAATTATAATCTTAATGATTTTAGAAAAGCATAGAGATCTCCACAAAATAATGAGTCAATGGAGTTTACTTAGAGTAAGTGGTGGAGAGAGACATGTCATAAACCCAAATTTTGGGCAAATCACTTTGGTGGCTGAATGGGGGATGGAGTGAAATGGGGAAGAGATTTGAAGCAAGAAAGAGTCTGACCATCAAAGCATTGCAACATCTTAGCCATGCTCACAATAACCCTTTGAGTATTTAAAAAACCATAAAAGAACAAGATCAAAGACTGTTTTGAGGTTTTATCAAACTAAGTTTGGGGGTAAGTGCTACTTAATTTATATAATTATTGCCTATTAAAATAAAAATATACATAAATATTTCTTATAATTCAATTTGTATGCTAAAAATCAAAAACAATGTCCTTACTCCCCTAAAATTACTCATTTCAAGATCATTATCAATGCAAAGGAGTACAAAGACAGGAAGAATTAAAAGAAGCCAGGATAAGGCTGTACCTTTGTCCTTTGGAAGACAGCCTTTGGGTCTAAAGTCTTTGTCTTCCCAGGATTGTTTTTGTTGGTTTTAATCCAGCAAATATCTTCACATCTTCTGTAACCCCACTTACGTAAACACTAAAAGAAGTGGAAAACAGTTATTAGAATTTTCGAAAATTAAACAAAAAATAATTGGTTATTTCCTAAGTGAGGGAATAAAATTTCAAACTGTTGTGGCAATTTTGTTCAGTGTGTATTGAAAAGGATAAAGCCCAATCTATGGGGAAAAAAGCAGAAGTGGAACACACCTATATAAATAGAACTTCAGAATGGTCAAGTACTCTTTGCATTCACATTTCCAAATGGAAGACAATCCTCATCACCCACTGACATGTGACTGCTCCAGGTTCCCAATAAAAAAAACGCATGTCACCAAGAAACAGTTTTACTTTCTCATGTCCCTGGAATGTTGTGATTGTACCTTGCAACAAAGCTAAATGTTTATAAAATTTTGAAATGAAGTTCTACAACATTTCTTAGTGTGACTACTACAATCAAAAATAGTATTTACAGCATAAAAAAACAGAATACGAATAATGTCAGGTGCTAATGCTACACATCTGCAGAAACCAGTAAAGTGAGCTAAGGACCACAAAAAAATTACAACAAAACAAAACAGGGATAAGATTGCTGCGGAAAGTGGACAGAGTAAGATGGATGATTGAAAATGGAGGAAAAACAAAATTGCTCAACCTAATTTACTTCAATTATTTTCTAAGAAGAATGATCTTGGAACTCGAAAGGACATAACAAAACTGGCTAATAGAGAGCTGATATCCAAAGTCATCTTGGAGATGATTAAAAGGGGGAAGGTAACTCTGTTGATCTTGATAGGTTCACCAGGATCAAACTACAATCCAAGGCACCAAAAGAACCAGTGGATTACTGAGCCTCTATCAATGACAAGGTTTCCCAGAATGAGAAAAGGGCCATGTCTTGGTTTTCAAAAAAAGAAAGAGAACCTGAGGTATAATGTTCGGGCTAGCTTTCTGGAGGACCTCGGGACCAGCCTTGATCTTAGTGGAGGAGCGCAGGAGGCAGGAAAGCCACCAGGAGGATGGCCCAAAATAGAATGTCTCATTGCCTTTCCTTCTCAGCCCTTATATACCTTAGTACAATTACATCATTACAGCATACCGAACATGTGTGAACTAGAGAACCATTACATCACCATACTAAGTACTAAGTATATATGTGAACTAGAGAACCATCATCTCATCAAATTCCATTGAGTTAACACCTTGTTTCAAGTATAATTCTCCAGAGTTCCAGCCCTCTATACTGAGGCATTAATTCCTAGGAAAAACTCTAGTATTTATCATGAAAGGGACAGTTGGTGACCAAAGTGGTGATCACAAAGAGCAGACTTCTCAGGGGTGAGGCCAGATATGCCTCATTTCCTTTTCTGACAAGCTTATCAAACCAGAAGACAATGAGAACAGAGTAAGAGAGTTTGCCCTGATTCCATCCAGGTATTAGATCAAGTATCTGGTGTCATTTTGGCAAAAAGAATGGGGTTATACACAGGAGACAAAAAGACATCAGGAAAGACTCCATGAGAGCTGAACAATCCCTGAATGTGCTAGTAAAGGTTTAAGAGATGGCTTTCTAAGAGGAAAAATGTAATCTGCACTATTCATATTTTGACCATCACCTGAAATTTAAAAAATGAACAACAAAAATAAAACTACTCTAAAATTAAAATGTCTACTAATTTCTGAGGTGTAAATTTTTTACTCACACTAAAAACTAAAAAACCAATCTCTAGCATGTGCCTGGTCATACCCTGGTATTTATAGTTCAAGGACACTACAAGATCTATGCTTAGGTGACATATGACTGTCAAGAACAAAAACAATACCCTGACTAAATGAAATTAATTATGGATAAATGTAAATAAATTCTTACTCTGGCTTCAGAAAATCAACTCCATATGGACAAGTGGAGAAGGCATGGCCAGAAAGCAGCTTACATAAACAAAACTCAGAGGGGTAAGACGGGGGAAATGGTTTTGTTTATTTTACCCCAAAACAATTGGAGTTAAAGTGACTTGCCCAGGCTCACATAGCTAGGAAATGTTAAGTGTCTGAGGCTGCATTTGAAC